>NW_006409009.1:106952-115729 GCF_000296735.1 Chrysochloris asiatica | reverse complement strand
TTCTTATGTGCCTCTCTTAATGTCTCCACTGTGTTGGCAGTGCATAGGGTCCTAGGAACAAATATCTCTGAGGAACAAACTCTGGCCACCTGGTAAGCATATCCAAACTGTTCTTTATCAAATTATTTAGTTATGTTTGATATTAACTTAATACATGAGCCCTGGATACCCATAGACAAATATTAAAACAAAAACCTCTTCTAAAGCCGAGGCTGTAAAAGTTCCAAAGCCAGGTTTGCTGGGATTCCGCAAAGAGGCTCTGGAGATAATCCGCCCAAGGAATTCACTCAAAGTAGATTGGTGAATTCCGGAGTATTGTTCAAGGAATAATAGTGACAACCTCCTCAAATCATCCCCAGGTGTAAATCATTAACCTTGATGTCCTCCTTCCTCCTGAAAGCCTAAGCTAGGTAGCTGAAACAGCTTGACTCTCTTCAGACCTTTTAAATCCTTTTCACCTTTACCCAGCAGTGCTTAAGCGCTATAGGTATGTTAATTAGCCTTGAGAAACCTCAAGTCTCTGCCTTAGGATTTGAGCCAAAAAAGAAATTTATAACAATTTGCTCGAATTTTTGGAAAATTAAGGATGTTAGATTATTAAGACAATTTGCGATGTATATTTTCGAATTTGTTCCTGTAAATCATTGTGTCCTTTTTTGAATGATTAACCACATTTCATTTCTGTACCCTGTCTTAATAATCCCCTTCTTCCTTTGTGCAAAATCCCTCCCTAAAATAAAAGACCGACGCAGACTGAATCCTGCATGCATTACTGCATGCAGGGCCATGATGCCTGCAATCCAGGGTCTGCCTGCCAGTCTTGCATCCACTCTGGTCTCGGGGTGTCTCTTTGTCTCTCTCTTTGCGTCTTTGTGTATATTCTTTCTCTATCTCTTTCACCGCCAGATCTCCCTACTTCGTGAACCAAACTTCCCTGTCGAGGCAGGTCCCCGACAGCCATGTACTTCATTCTGTAGTTGTTGTCTGTTCTTGTTGGTTCTCAGTCCACAGAACTTTCTTTAGGATGTTTTTTATAGCAGGGTTGGCTTTGGCAAAACCCCTTAGCTTCCGTTTATCCTGGAATGTTTTGATTACACCATCATATTTGATTGACAGCTTTGCTGGGTAGAGGATTCTTGGGTTGCCATTTTTTTCTTTCAAGGTTTTATATATCTCTCCCCATCAACTTCTTGCCTGCGTGGTTTCTGTTGAGAAATCTGAGCTTAATCTGATTTGCTTGCCTTTGTATGTTACAGTTCTATTTTCCCTCGCTGCTTTCAGGATTCTGTCCTTATCTTTGATTTTGGAGAGCTTGGTTATTATATGTCTTGGTGATTGTCTTTTAGGGTCTATCCATCCTGGGGTTTGTTGAGCTTCATGAATGCTTATCTTTTCACTTCTCCGGATGTTAGGATTTTTTTCTTCCAGAAGCTCTTCAAAGATCTCCTCTGTGAACTTGTGTGATTGTTCCTGTTCTGGAATGCCAGTAATTCTTATTTTATTCCTCTTCATGTTGTCCAACATGAATCTTAGACCTTCTACAGATTTTTTTTTATACTTTTTTTATGTTTGTTCTTCTATGTTAGTAGTGTTGAGAGATTTATCTTCTAACTCACTAGTTCTGGCTTCTAACTCTTCAATTCTACTCCTTTGCCCTTTCAGTGTATTGTCCATTTCTGATATTCTATTATTAATCATTTGGACCACTTTCTGTAGGTCTTGAATTGTATCCAATGCTGTATCTGTCTTATTTGATTGTTCCTGTAGCACTTTTCTGACTTGTTGCTTATTTTTCTCTACTCCATTATATAGTGTTTTGATACATTTTATAATCATTTTTCTAAATTCCTTCTCCAGCATTTCCAAAGCCTGCTCATCTTCCAGGATGGAGTGTAGGTCTACTTCCAGTTCATTTGCCTCAGTCACTTTATCTCATTTCTGGACATGTGCAGATATGGTCATCTGTTTCTGTTTTGTGGGCATCTTCAGGGGTTATCTGTGGCCTTAATACTTAGATGGGTGTGTATTTTGGTACTTTTTATGCTTTCTGATTGCCTCTAGGTAGATGTGATCAGGAAATGGTCTTCCCTTTTTACTCTTCTTAAGAAATTTCAAGATGTCACTGTTGGTCATTGTGACATAACAGGATTTAATTTTCGGCCTATTTCCTTTTATGTCTGCTTGTCCTGCTCCACAATCCCTGTTCAGGCCTTTTTTCTAGTTATAAACAGTCCAGGGCTGACTGTGGCTGTTTGGTTTTAAATGGAAACCGTCTCTTTAAATTTCAAGGAGATCTGTGCGCATGTGTAGTAGAACCCTCCAAGGGTGGGGCTGGGGTGTCCATTAGCTCAGGCACCCCTATGGTCACCAGAATGGAAGTACACAGACAGCAAGGGACCAATGAATAGGATCAAAAGAAAAAAACATCCACACCTTTATCTCTGCAGTTCTTCAGGTGTCTGTGGCTGCTCTGATCCTTCCCCGCTTGATTTCACCCAAGATGATGGCTCCTGGAGCAGCAAACTCCCCTAGCTCTAAGCCTTCCAACCTTCTAAATATTCCTTAATATGTGGTTCAGTGTTCTGGGACCGTCCCCTGAGCCTATTGTTGTTTATGGATCTCCTTACTGCACTTCCACCCGATCTGCCATCTTGTTTGTTATCCCTTAATGTTCTTCGTGAGGTGTGGTGTTGTAGGATAAGCAGTGTACTTTCTAAACACAAGGTCAGCCGTTCAAGCACATCAGCTGATCCTTGGAAACCCTATACAGGGTCACTATGAGTAGAAACTGATTGACAACACTTAGTAACAACACAACAACAATGTCCCTCAGATACATGTCTGAAGTCTCAGAGATAAAGTTTTTCTGTCCTCACTTCTAAGGAGCATTCTGGATGCACTTATTGGAAGCTCAAATGTTTTCTGGCAGTCCATGATAGTTTAATACCCTTCTCAACACAATAATTAAAATGAATAATTTCTTCTGCAGTCTTCCTTATTCATTGTTCAACTTTCACATGCATATGAGGTGATTGAAAATACCATGACTTGGGTTAGGCGTACCTTAGTCCTCAAACTGATATGTTTGGGCTTTAACACTTTAAAGAAATATTTAGCAGCAGATTTGTCTAATGCAATGTGTCATTTGATTTCTTGACTACTGCTTGCATGAAACTTATTGTGGATCCAAGCAAAAATGAATTCTCAGACAATGTCAAACTTTTCTCCATTTATCATGATGGTGAAGATGATTTTATTTTCATTACATGGAGGTGCATTCCATACTGAAGGCTATGATCTGCAATCTTTATCAGTATTTTAAGCCATCTTTGTTTTCATCAAGCAAAGTTTTGTCATCTGCATATCACCAATTGATAATGAGTGTTCCTCCAATTTGATTTCACATACTTCTTCAGATAATTCAGTCTCTCAGATTATTTACTCAGCACACAGGTTGCTTAATTATGATGAAAGAATACAACCTGGGCGACCACCTTCCTACTTTAAGACCATTCTGCCCTAACGGTTGTATCTTGTTCTATGTAGAGGAACCTCATGTGAACAACTAAGCATTCTGGAAACCCATCTTCATGTTTTATCCATACTTTGTTCTGACCCAAACAGACAAAAGTCTTTGCATAGACAATAAAATAAGTGAACATCTTTTTGGCATCTTCTGCTCTCAACAACAATCGATATATCCAATGTCAGCAATGATGTTTCTAGTTCCATTTCCTATTCTGAATCTGGCTTGAATAAATGGCAGTTCATTGCTGATGCACTGTTGCAACCATTTTAGGAATAACTGCTGGAAATTTTTACTTTAATATACTGTTAATGACATTGTTCAATGATCTTTGCATTGTATTGGGTGCCTTTTCTTGGGAATTGGCATAAAAAAAATGGATCTCTTCCAAACAGTTGGCAAGGTAATGGACTTCCAAATTTCTTGGCATAGATAGGTAAGCACCTCCAAAGCATCACTAGACTGCTTCTATAGATTTTTCATCTTAAAATGTCTACACAATCCTAATACTCTTTAACCCAATGTCCCTTGAAGGTATGTACAAAAAAGAAAAACAGCACAGAAAAAGATAGTTCTGAGTATTACAGTGGTTGAATTTGCTAAAAATCAAAATAATGCTGAAATTACTGTCGTATTAGATTCTCAAATGTGAACACGTGCCAATTTGCATATGTTACTTATGAATTTCTTTATTTTAAACACACATGCAGTGCTGGGTACCTATTCACTTGTTTCTTTTAATTAATATTTTCTCTCCCCTTCCCCCAAAACTATCTCAGGCACATGGAGTTACAGAATCTAACAGGTGTCTCACAATTCTTCCTTCTGGGCCTTTCTGAGGATCCAGAACTGCAACCCCTACTCTTTGAACTGTTCCTGTCCATATACCTGATCACTGTGTGTGGGAACCTGCTTATCATCATGGCTGTCAGCTCTGATCCCCGTCTCCACAACCCCATGTACTTCTTCCTCTACAACCTGTCCTTGGCTGACATTGGTTTCATCTCCACCACAATCCCAAAGATGCTGGTCAACATCCACACACAGAGCAAATCCATAACCTATGTGGGCTGTCTGATGCAAGCATCCTTTACTTATCTCTTTGCAGGTCTTGACTGTATGTTCCTCACTGTAATGGCTTATGACCGGCTTGTGGCCATCTGTCACCCTCTTCACTACACAATTATCATGAATCCCCGACACTGTGGCTTGCTAGTTTTTGTATCTTTTCTTGTCAGCATTCTGGACTCCCAGCTGCACATTTCAATGGTGTCCCAACTTACCTTCTGCTCAGATGTGGAAATCCCTAGCTTCTTCTGTGACCCTCCACAACTCCTCAACCTTGCCTGTTCTGACACTTCCACCTATACCATACTAATGTATTTTTTTGGTGCTATCTTTGGTGGTGTTCCAGTCTCTGGGATCCTTTATTCTTACATTCGAATTATTTCCTCCATTCTGAGAGTCTCATCTTCAGGTGGGAGATATAAAGCCTTTTCCACCTGTGGCTCTCACCTGTCAGTTGTTTTTTTATTTTATGGAACAGGAATTGGGGTGTATCTTAGTTCATCTATCTCATCTTCTGCCAGAAAGGGTGCAATAGCCTCAGTGATGTACACTGTGGTTACCCCTATGCTGAACCCCTTCATCTATAGCTTGAGGAACAGGGACATAAAGAGAGCCCTAAGGAGACTCCTCAGCAGAACAACCTAATCTCAAAACTTGTGTCATATTTACTGGCATATGGGATGAAAAAGATGGCAAGACCTAACATCTGCAATCAGGTATCATGCCTGTTTGGTGTCATAATTTCTGTATCTCCCATAGATTCAATATTGAGTTTCCATACATGAACACCATTTCCTTTGTCACATCTTTAATATGATATGGGGAGTATTCTGGAATCTGTCAATTTTCAGGATCAAATCCTTCCATAGCTTCTCATCTTTGAGCCAGATTTGCTGGTAAAATGCACAACTATATTTCTATGTGCTGGTGTGATATAGTGAGTTAATGCGCTGGACTGAAAAGTCTATTTGAATTGGAAGGTTTCCAACTTGAATTGAATGTTGCCAATTTGAATTGGCAATTCTAGTTGGTCCTTGGATACCCTATTGAAGCTTTCTATAGTTCAAAACTTGACTCAAGGGCACTTAAAAACAACAATTTCTATTACTTTGAATTGTCATCCTGTATCTTTATTGATATCTATTATCCAGAGTATCTTTGCATGGGTAAGAACTATATATGAAAGTTACTTGTGAAAATGCATGTCAATGGTTCCAAATCTTGACTTCATATTGCAATCACTTGTGAAACTTAAAAATATTAATGCTTGGTTTCCCCCATACAGATAAAATTTTTTTACAGCATATGCTTTGATCATACAAGTTTTAAAGCACCATGTGTGATTTTAATTTGCATCCAAGATGAAAACTCATTTTTTAAGAATTTTCTTTCAATGATAACCAGTTTTCCCAGATCTTGTATTCCTCCTGAGTAGATGATGAGGATATCAAAGTGAGCAGATATCACAAGGGGAAAAGGGGGAAATTCTCCCTTTGTTTTTCATGAATTGACCCCCGGATACAAGATGACTCCATTCAAAATAGAAGAAAATATTTCCCAGTCTTGCATTTTCCCTATAATCAGCTGTGGATCAGACTATTGTGATCTGAAAGATTCCCACTGGATTCTTTTTGGAGTAGACTTATAGGCTTTTGAAACTAGTTTATATTAGTCTGGAATCTGATGGAAACTGTTCAAAATCATGGCAACATGCAAGCCTCTATCGATAGATGATAGCTGTACATTATGTACATTGGTTGAGAATCAAACCTGTCTTCCAAATGGAAGGTGAAAATTCTACCAATGAGTCTCTGCCCTGAACATCATTAAGCTGTCCATATGTGTCCATTCTTAAATATTCCCTTGTTTCACCAAATTCACTCTTTGATACTTTGTTAAGCTGGGACCAGAAAGAGGATCTTTAAACCACTGTTCTGATTTCCCATCTCGTTTTATTGTTAGGTTCTTCTAATAATTATCAGTAAATGTCACTGCACTCAAATAAACTTGACATTTCCTTTATTCTTGTTTGATTAACCTGTGGTGTAATAGCTTCTCTCTCTGCAATTACTATATCTTTGTTTCTGCACTGCTGTTTTGATCCTCTTGTATAATTATTTTACAACTTCCTATATCAAATAAAAACTACTCTTTATGCTGTATTCATCCCAGGAATTCAAAAAGAACTTAATCTTACATACTGTGATGTTAGGCATAATATAGAACATAAGTCTGTTTAACTGATTGGAAAAGCATTTAGGACATAGTAATATGTCAATAATGGACACTCTATGGAAGGCCAATAGAATAGTTCAACTATCATAGTTTTATGGAAAAAATACATATTTGCATTTTGCACAACTTCTCATATATTACTTTCAAAAGCACACTATATCAATTATTTTGCATGTTGATGGCTTCATATTTTTTTTTCTGTCCTTTTTGTTTAATCTTCCATCTATATCTTGGATTTTGTTTATATAGAAGTTTGATTCCTAACAGCAGGCCTTATCTGCCTGCCCAAAAGTTTTTAAGACACCCCCCCCCCGCCCCCTTACTGGGTATTTTCCTTGTTCTACAAACTTATTTCTACAATGTTGGAATCAATTACTTTTTCTAATTTAGAAACTGTTCTTGCTAGAGCAGCAGATACCAGGTTAAGAGGTCACAGGTCAACATACACTAGGTTGGAAGGACCACTGTGGTGTGTGAGGCCAGCATAGCGATGCCACATGCGTTTTTCCTACAATTAGGCTTGCTGGCCACAGAATTCAGGGCATTTTAATCTCCTTTCCTCAGGTCAGACATGAAAGTCACATGTGCAGAGAGGTAATGTAATCCTTGCTTGGACTAGATAGGTCCCATTGGCAAACTAGGTTCCCCACATGGACAGGGAAATACATCCCATCCCCCATGGACATTTGCATTGTTCTATCACGAGGTTTCACAAAGGGCTAATCCCAAACTATCTGAGTGCATATGGATGATGGTCCCATCTTGTTGCAAAATCAACCCGTACTCGTGATGTGCTCAGGTTGTGCCATTCTCTCCCTAACATTTCACCCATCTTCATTACGCATACCTGGGTACAGACGTACGTCAAGAAATTGCATTGTTTTCCACTGCTTAAAAAGAAGAACAGAGGTGGGGCTCGATGGCGGATAAGGTAGAGGTGCAGTGAAGTTCATTGTGAGCAAAACCACAGAATACCAAGTGAAGTAGGTTCAGGGAAGAGCCTCAAAACTCTGAACCACATATGTAGGGATATTTTTAAAGTTTGAAGGCGTATAGCTAGTGGAACTTGTAGCAGAATAAGAAATCGTGTATTTTTTAATCTGCTGGGCTCTACGGTCTGGAGCCCACATCTTGGGTGAGACCAAACGGCAAGACCAAGTGGGGTAGCAGACCCACCATGTAATAATGCCACGGGAACCTCAGCACAAAGGTGGACGATACACTTTGTCAGCTTTGCTTTGTTCTGTTTTCTGTTTTTTTGTATTTTGCTTTTTAATCTGTTCATTGGTCTCCCCTGTTTGCATATCTCCATTCTGATGACTAGAGGGGTGTCTGAGTGAGTGGACATCCCCCAACCCCAACACTGGTGGGTTCTTCTGCCATACATGCACACAGATACTCTCAGCATTTAAAGATAGAGTCAACCCAAGAGCTGGCCCTGAAATGTTTTTTAATACAGAAAAGGCCAGAACAAGGGTGTGGAGAACAAAAGAGAATTTAAAAACAAAACAAGCCAAAAATTAAATACTGAGGTACAGCATAACAACCAGCAGTGGCATCTTGAAATATATCAGGCAGTCTTGAAGGCAAGACACTGAAAGAAGACGTCAAAATCATACTCATAATAGGCTATAGGCTTTTTGTTTGTTTGTTTGTTTTCTCTTCTCTCCTTCCTCTCCCTTTTGTGTGATTATAGACTACAGTATTCAATATAGGATTTTTGGTGTGTTCCCACCCCCCCACAACCTGGTGGTTTTCCAAGTTTTTGTTGTTGTTGTTGTTGTTGTTTGGCTGTTGCTGTTTTATGTTCCCCTTTTTACCTTTGAGGTACATCCAGGATCAGGCAGTGTTTCATTCTGCTGTGCATAAGGTTGCTATGAGTCAGTACCAATTTGATGGCACCTAACAACAACAACAACAATAACAACATATGGAAGGCAATAGAATT
>NW_006409009.1:104568-106577 GCF_000296735.1 Chrysochloris asiatica | reverse complement strand
GGGGTTGCTATGAGTCGGTTCCGACTCAATGGCACCTGACAACAACAACAACCATAGTTTTATGGAAAAAAATTCACATGTTTGCATATTGCATTACATCTCATACATTATTTTTAAAAGCACATTGTATCAATACTTTTGCAGGTGATGGCTTCATTTTTTTTTTTTTTTATTCAACAGGTTTAATCTTCAGTCTTCATCTTAATTACTGTTTATATGGAAGTTTGGTTCCTAACAGCAGGTCTTATCCATTTACTCAGGAGTTTCTAAAGCTCTCCCTTTTCCTGTTGTGTGTATTCCTTGTTCTGCAAATGGATTTCTACAATGTTGGAAGAAATCACTCTTTCTAATCCAGAAACTGCTCTATCTAGGACAGCTGGCACCATATTAAGAAGTCACAGGTCAATATACACTAAATCAGAAAGGTCATCGAGGTGTGTGTAGCCAGCCCACTGATGCCCCATGCATTATTCACAAAAATCAGGTTGACAGGCCACAGAACTCAGGGCTTTTTAATCTGTTTTCCTCAGGGCAGACATGAAAGTCACATGTACAATGAGGTCATGTGACTCTTGCTTGGACTAGAGAGGTCCAATTGACAACTCAGGTTCCCCACAGGTTCATGGAAACACATCCTATCCCTTATGTGCATCTGCATTGTTCTACCACCAAGTTTCACAAGAGGCTAATAACAACCTACTGGAATACACAGGGGTGATGGTCACATCTTGTGACAAAATTAACCTGTGCTCACATTGTGCTCAGTTTGTGCAGTTCCCTGCCTAACATTTCAGCCATCCCCAGCACACATACCTGGGTACACACCTGCTACAAGAAATTGCAGTACTTTCAGGTCTAGCAATAAGCTGACCAGAGCATAAAAAATAGCTTCACTTGCTTATTTTCAAATTACAAGGAAATTGCCAAACTTGATCCATGATTTTCTGACCATGGCTCATATTTTTATTATTAAAATATGATCAGAAGAACATCTATGGGCTATGCAAAGGATAAATGAAGTTGAAAGTTTATTTCTGTTACTATCTTAACACATATGTGATATATATGTGGAATCAACCACCACACGTCTGTCAGTTTATCATAATATGGAGGCTTGTGTGTTGCTGTGATTCTAGAAGCTATGTCATTGGCATTTAAAACACTAGCAGGAGGAGAGAACAAACAAGATGGCGGATTGGGTGGACGTGTAGCAAAGAGCTCTGCCAACAACAACACAGAATAGCCGACCAAGCAGGTTCAGGGGATGGTCCCAGAACTCTGAACCACATATAAAGGAATATTTAAAAAGTTAGAAGGCTCACAGCTGGAGTAATTTGTGGAAGAAGCAAGAAATCTATTGCTTTCTAGTCCAGGACGCTTGGCTGCTCCAGGAGCCGCCATCTTGGGTGAGACCACGTGGGAGAAGGATCGGAGCAGCCACAGATGCCTGGCAGAACCGCTGAGATAAATGTGTGGACATTCTTTTCTTTTGGTATCTGTTCATTGGTCCCTTGCTGTCTGAGCACCTCCATTCTGGTGACTATAGGGGTGTCTGAGCTAGTGGGCACCCCAGTCCCACCCTTTGAGGGTTCTACTACGCATGCACACAGATCTCCTCGAAATTTAAAGAGACAGTTTCCAATTAAAACCAAATGGCCACAGCCAGCTCTAAACTGTTTCCAACTAGAAAAAAAGGCCAGAATGGGGATTGTGGAGTGGGACAAGCAGACAAAAGAGGAAATAGGCTGAAAATTAAATCTTAAGTTACATCAAAATGGCCAACAGTGGTATCTTGAAACTTCTCAGGAATAAGAGTGAAAAGGGAAGCCCATTTTCTGGTCACATCCATCTGGAGGCATTCAGAAAGCTTAAAAAATACCAAAATACATACCCATCTAAGTATCAAGGCCACAGATAACCCCTGGATATGCCCAAAAAACAGAAGCAGACGACCATATCTGCACATGTCCAGAAATGAGATAAAGTGACTGAGGCAAATGAGCTGGAAG
>NW_006409009.1:99929-101113 GCF_000296735.1 Chrysochloris asiatica | reverse complement strand
GGTGACTTGTTCTTTGCCAATGACTTCAATGCACCTTGGACTTCTCCCTTCAAAATAATTGGCTCTTGATTATATGCTACCTCTTGAAATAGTTGGATATCAACCATTTCTTTGTGGTACAATGACTCTGTATATTCGTTCCATCATTTTTGATGCTTTCTTCATCACTCAGTATTTTGCCCATGTTGTTATTATTAGGTGCCATCAAGTCAGTACCGACTCATAGCGACCCTATGCACAACAGAATGAAATACTGCTCAATCCTGGGCCTGCCTCAAAATTGTTGCCATCCTTGAGCCCAATGATTTTGCCAAGATAAATCTTTAATACCGCAAGTTGAGGTTTGAACTTTTTCTTCAGTTCCCTCAGCTTGAGAAATGCTGAGCATGTTCTTTCCTTTTGCTTCTAACTTTAGATCTTTACACATTTTGTTATAATACTTCACTTGTTCTTCTTTATATAACTTTTGAAACTTGCCGTTCAGCTTATGTACTTCATTTCTTCCATTTGCTTAAGCATCTCTACACTGGAGAGCAAGTTTTAAAGTCTCTTCTGACATCCATTTGGTCTTTTCCTTCTCTCTTCTATGCTCAGTGACCTGCTGCTTTTTTCCTGTATGATATTCTTGATGTCATCCCACAAGTCTTCTGATCTTTGGACTTTAGTGCCCAATGCATCAAATCTGTAATTCAGCTGATCTCTAAATTCAGGTGGGATATATTCAAGTTCATATTTTGGCTTTCGTGTACTTGATTTCAATTTCTTCTGAGTTAGCCTCAATTTGCATATGAGTAATTAAGGGTCTGTTACACAGTCTGACTGCCAGTTGTTCTGCTTATGATATGGAACTTTTCTACTATTTGTTTTCACAGATGTAGCCAGTTTAATTTCAGTGTACTACATATGGTGAAGTCCATGTGTATATTCAGCTTTTATGTCGTTTAAAAAAGGTATTTACAATGAAGAATTCATTGGTCTTGAAAATTCTGTCATGCAATCTCCAGCATTGTTTCCATCACCAAAGTCATATAGTCCCACCATTGATCCTACCTTTTTCTTGCCAACCTTCGTATTTGAATTGCCAGTAAGTATCAATACATTTTGATTTAAGTTTGATAAATTTCACACTGAACAAGTTGTTAAAATTCTATTTCATCATCACTATTCTTATTGTTGTTGTTGTT
>NW_006409009.1:97666-98209 GCF_000296735.1 Chrysochloris asiatica | reverse complement strand
CTTCAATGCACCTTGGACTTCCTCCTTCAGTATCATTGGCTCTTGGTCATAGCTACCTCTTGAAATGGTTGAATATTAACCATTTCCTTTTGGTACAGTGACTCTATGTATTCCTTCCATCTTCTCTTGATGCTTTCTGCATTATGGTCAATACCAGTCCGTTTCAGCTCACTAATGCCTAAGATATTGATATTTATTCATTCCATTTCATTTTTGAAAACTTCCAATTTTCCCAGTAGAGGACAAGAAATGCTGGTGATGATGCGGAGAGACTCAAACGCTCCTGCATTGCTGGTGGGATTGCAAAATGGTCTAACCTCTCTGGAAAGAAATATGGTGCTGCCTTAGAAGGTTGGAAGTAGAAATAACTATGATCCAGCAAGTCCTCTACTTGGCATTTACCCACAAGGGATATGAACCATAACACGAGCAGATATATGCACACCAATGTTCATAGCAGCATTATTTACATTAGCAAAAAGATGGAGACAGTCTAAGTGCCCATCAACTAAAGAATGGATAAACAAACTGTGGTTGATACAC
>NW_006409009.1:95293-97119 GCF_000296735.1 Chrysochloris asiatica | reverse complement strand
GGCTACAACGTGCCCAGTGAAGGAGGCTTCCTGCGGAGCCTCTGCATTACATAAGACTATAAGTGGAATACTGAATAGCATCCAGAATCTTCTGAGGTGGGAAATTTCCACTGGAAAAGATAAGCAGACCAATCTTGCGAGGCTAGAATAGAAGAAACGTCTTGAAAGAAAGACCAACAGGAAAAATACAAAACAATAATGAGAGTCTGACTGGCTACTATAAGAACAAACAAATTGTTGCCCAGGAAACATCAAGGCAAGTGGTTGTGTACCCTCAGGGCAAACCCCCTTCCAAGACTACTACTCAATGGGAGTACATGAACAGACACATGCTGTGACTGGTGGCCACATTTGTCACCAATAAGGGGAAATGAGGGAAAAATGGCAACGAAGATGCGAGCTAAATCTAACCACATTCAATACACTCCTATGAACCCAGGCAGAGACCTGGTTGGCCAGCAGTTTGGCACGACCAGGAGACTCCTGGGCATAGAGTCAGTGACATAGCCACAGAGGACCAGAGTGGAGAATGAAGCATCCAGCTGATCGGAAGAGAGGTCATATGCACAAGAACACCCACACTTGTAGATAATACCGACTTGACCTGGCTTCAATGGCTGGATGATCAGAGCTCAAATTGAAGAAGAAAGAAGAGGAAAAAAAGAGTAATCTTTTACAATTTGATGAACTTGACCTATATTTATGGATGCAGTAGCTCAAAAGCGGGAACATATCTTTACAGCGAGGACCATTCCTACCTCCTCAATACACAGGGTAAACAGGGATGGGCAACTTGTACATTGACTACCCAAAATGGGGGGGGGAGGGGTTTCAAAGGCAAGAAGTTACTGGCTTCCAAGGTTTCATAAGGGAGCCTAGATCCAGAGGTTGTGGAGGAATGTACAGTCTCCACTGAGTAGTAGCCAATCTGTCTGGGTGGGACTGATGAAAGGAGATTGGGATAGCACTCATGTAGTACAATAGTGAATAATTGTATTCAGGACTGATTGTGAGGGTTGGAAATGTAAAGGTAGACATTTTGGAGAAAAAGGAAGGGAGTGATTGACTTTTCAGGCCAGGAGAGGAAGCACCTGAGACCATCAAGGGAGAAGAGTGGAGTGCAGGACGCTTCAGAGGGAAACAGTGATGCCAGAGATGGAAGCAGAGATGATGACATGGAGAGATGGAGCGGCTGGTAATTCTAGATCTAGATAGGAAGATGGGTTGTGTGCTGATGACTATGGGGCAGGCTTTCAGGGTGTACCCTTTTCTTGGTTGATGGAGGGGATTGTAACCATAACAATGAAAAGATAGATGATATAATGAATGCAAAGCTAATGTTTTCCCATGTAAACTACCACATAATTCACAATAAAATGGTTAAAAGAAAAATCACTGGAGAATGACATCATGTTTGGTAAGGTGGAGGGTCAGAGAAAAGGAGGACGACCCCAGCAAGATGGATTGGTAAAGTAGCAGCATTAATGGGATCAAGCATAGCAACGATTGTGAGGTTGATGCAGAATCAGGCAGTGTTTTGTTCTGTTGTGCATAGGGTCGCTATGAGTCGGTCCTGACTCAATGGCACATGCTAACAAGAACAACAACAAAGGAAAAAAAATTTTTTTGGTTTCCAGGTGAGGCAGGGAGGGAACAGTAAAGCACAGTGTAGAGAATAGACAAATCATAGTTCAAATGCTGGTGAGGGTAATATACAAGCAGGAGAAGAGGAAAGAAGAAAAAATTAGATAGGGGAACACTTAAGCAGGTTTGTATGTACTAAATGGGACAGAGAAAAATACTAATGTATGCTCAGGCTTGGAACA
>NW_006409009.1:89100-94113 GCF_000296735.1 Chrysochloris asiatica | reverse complement strand
TTCTTAAGCTGAGGGAACTCAAGTTAAAAGTCAAGCCTCGAATTTCGTTATTGAAGGATTCTCTGTGTAAATAATTGAATGATGCAGAAAGCATCAAGAGAAGATGGAAGGAATACACAGAGTCACTGTATATTCACATTTCCAAAAGTAAATGGTTGATATTCAATCGTTTCAAGAGGTAGCATATGATCAAGAACCAATGATACTGAAGGAGGAAGTCCAAGGTACATTGAAGGAATTGGCAACGAACAAGTCCCCCAAAATTGATGGAATACAAATTGAAATATTTCAAAAAACTGAGGTGGCATAGGAGACACTCACTCATATTTTCCAAGAAATTTGGAAGACAACTATCTGGCCGACTGATTGGAAGAGATCACGTTTGTGCGCATTCCAAAGAGAGGTGATCCAATGGAATTTGGAAATCATAGGACAATATCTTTGATATCCTATGTGAGTAAAGTTTTACTGAAGGTAATACAGAAATGGCTACAAGCATACAGTGACAGAAAACTTTTAGAGGTTCAAGCCATATTCAGAAGAGCACGTGGAATAAGGAATATCATTGCTGATGTCCAATGGATCTTGGCAGAAAGCAGAGAATACCAGAAAAATGTTTACCTGTGCTTTATTGATTATGCAAAGTCTTTCAATTGTGTGGATCATGATAAGCTATGGACAACATTGTGAAGTATGAGTATTCCAGAACACTTAATTGTGCTCATGAGGAATTGTACATGTCCAAGAGGGAGTTGTTTGATCAGAACAAGGGAACACTGAATGGTTTCAAATTAAGAAAGGTGTGCTACGGGGTTGTATTCCTTCACCATATTTATTCAATCTGTATGCTGAGCAAATAATCCAAGATGCTGGGTTATACGAAGAAAAACGTGGCATCAGGATTGGAGGAAGACTCATTAACAACCTGCGATATGCAGATGATACAACCTTGCTTGCTGAAAATGAAGAAGACTTAAATATTTACTGATGAAGATCAAAGAGCACAGCCTTCGGTATGGATTACATCTCATTGTAAAGAAAACAAAATTCTTCATCACTGGGCCAATAAACAACATTCTTATCAATGGAGAAAAGGGTGAAGTTGTGAAGGACTTCATTCTTTTTGGATCAACTATCAACACTCATGGAAGCAGCAATCAAGAAATCAAATGATATATTACAATATGCAAATCTGCTGCACAACAACTTTTTAAAGTGTTGAAGAGCAAATATATCAACTTGAGGACTAAGTGCGCCTGACCCAAGCCATGGTATTTTCAATAATCTCGTATACATGTGAAAGCTGGACAATGAATATGCTAGACTGTAGAATAATTGATGCTTTTGAGTTATGGTGTTGGAGGACAGTATTGAAAGTGCCATGGGCTGCCAAAAGAACCAACAAATCTGTTTGGGAAGAAGTACAGCAAGAGTGCTCGTTGGAAGCCAGGATGACCAAACTTAGTCTCTTATGCTTCAGACATATTGTCACGGGAGATGGATATCATGTTTCGTAAGGTGGAGGGTTATAGAAAAAGAAGACCTCCAGTGAGATGGATTAGCAAAGTGGGAGCATCAATGAGCTCAAGCTTGGCAACAATTTGAGGTTGTTCCAGGACCAGGCAGTGTTCCATTCTGTTGTGGCTAGGGTCACTAAGTCGGTACCAACTTGATAGCACATAACAACAACTATTGTAAAATAGACACTTGATTGGTATAGTAAGGAATATCAGAAAACATGACTACAGAAAGTTCTAAGCCCATCTTATCACTATAATGGATTGGAATACCTAAAAGTTTTTTTTCTTTTTTTAACTTGTCCAGTGATATAAGCTTATTGTAAAAACTTTGTAGAGTATAGGACCTTAGGTATAATCCTGAGCCTCATCCAGAAACTTCTGAGCAGGACATTCCCACTTGAAAGGACAAGCAGATGAGCCTGGAGCAGCTAGAGGAAGAGAAGTTATTTCTTGAAAGAAAGAACTGCAGGAAAAATGGAAAACAAAAATGACTGTGTGACATTCTATTACAAAAACAACTAATTTGTTTGCTGGGAAGCCATCAAGCAAGTAATCAAGTCTTTTCAGAAAAAAAAACCTGAAAGACTTAAACTCAAAGTTAACAATGAGTAGGCATGTCAGCTTGCTGGTGACCACATTGTTTTACTGGTGACTGGAAGTGGAAGAAAGGCAGAAGTGAATGTCTGTGTTAGTTTGACCATGTTCCACAGACTCTGTCAACATAGGGATGTGAGCAAGTAGAGGAAGGACCCATTGATCCAAAGTATGGTGGACCTGGGGATGGGGAATACTAAGCCCATGGTCAAGTACATAGCCTTGGAAGTCTAGAGCTGAGAGTGAAGCATCCAGCTGATATGAACAGAGTGGAGAAGCATAAGAATGCCCAAATCTATAGATAGATTTGACCGTTTGACTTAGCTGCAAAGGCTTTATGATCAGACCTTGACTAGAGGAAGATAAAGAAATTTGAGAAAGGAATCAAGTGTGAATTGCTATGAACTTGACCGATACTTATGGATATAGTAGCTCAAAATACAAACTGAGAGGGAAGGAGTCTTCACATCAAGGATCAAACCTATCCCCTCTGTACACAGGGTTGATAGGGACAGGCAACTTATACACTGACTACTTAAAATGGGGAAGGCTATAAAGGCTTACAAGTTTTCAAGAGGGAGTTTAGTTTCAGAGTGTGTGGGGAAAGGTAGAATCCTGAGTGAATAGTTTTCTTCTCTTGTAGTCGACTCTGGTTAAAGGAGATGGGAATAAGATTCTTATGATTCAGTAGTGAGTAATTGTTATCATGACTAATTGTGACTGACACAATTGTAAAGGTAGAAGTTTTGTAACAAAAGAGGTAGAGAGGTTTTGCAACATAAATGGGGAACTATTTCATCTGTAGTACTTTAATGAAATCTTTAGGAGCATATATGTCGACATATATGCCTAATACATGAAGTCACTCACTAGTCACTTGATTTCTTGACTGCTGATTCCTTGAGCATTCATTATGTCTTTGACATAGGAAATTAAGTCTTTGACAAATGCAATCATCTCTGCAATTATTGCATTATTTATTGATCCATTTGTGAGGATTTTTGTTGTCTTTACATTGAGGTGAATTATCATTGATGTTCTTCAGTAAGTACTACTCTTTGAATCCAGCAAACAAGGTTGTGCCATCTGCATATTGTAGATTGTTAATGATTCTTCCTTCAATATTAATGCCACATTCTTCCCAATACAATACAGTTTCTCTGATTATTTACTCAACGTACAGACTGAATAAGTATGATCAAAGGATACAACCTTGGCACACCACTTGGCATTCACTTGTTTTGCCTTTTGGTCTATATACATGTTCCTCATGAGCACAGTGAAGTGTTCTGGAATACCCATTCATAGTTAGTTATGATCTACACAGTCTTCACACAGTAAATTAAATAAAGAACAAGTAAATTTTTTTCTGGCATTGTCTGCCTTCAACCAAATTCCATCTGATGTCAACAATAATATCCCTTATTCTATGTCCTCTTCTAAGCCTGTTTGAATTTCTAGAAGGTCCATATATGTGTATTGCTTCAACCATTTTCAATACCTATAATTAATATCACATACAAGCAAAATTATGCTTGTATGTGATATTAATTATACTGTCGGATGATTACCACATTTCAATATATCACCTTTCCATGGAATGGGCACACATATAAGTCTCTTCCAATTGGTTGGTTGGATAGCTTCCTTGCAAATTTATTAGTGTAGATGATGAGTAAGTGCCTCCAGCACTGTGCCAGTTTGGTGAAAGATTTCAATATGTTTCCCATAAATTCCTGCATTTCTTGAAAACAACAATTCTTGTTTTCCACCAAAGGTTTCAGTGCTGCTTGGACTTCTTCTTTCAATACCATCAGTTCTTGATCAGATGCTAACAATAAAATGTTTGAATGTTAGTCAATCCCTTTTGGTACAGTGATTATGTTCAAGAGCAAAGAAGTCAGTTTGAGGACAAAGGTGCTCCGGACCCAGGTCCTGGTATTTTCAATCACTTGTTATGGATGTGAAAGTTGGAAAATGAATAAGGAATACCACAAAAGAGTACATGCATTTGAATTACGGTGTTAGTGATGAATATTAAATATGACTGTCAAAAAAGCACACAAATCTATCTTGGAAGATATATAGCCACCATGTCTGTAGAAGACAGGAATGTGAGATTTCATCTTTCATACTCTGGATATGTTTTCAGTAGAGACCTGTTCCTGGAGAAAGTTATCTTGTTTGATAAAGTGGAAGAACCCCCACAGTAAAGTGGAAGACCCCAACCAGACAGACTAACACAGTGGATATATCAATAAGCTAAAACAAACAACTGTGAGTATTGTGCAGGGCTGATCAGTATTTGATTCTCTTGTGCATAATGTCAGTAAGAGTTGAAGCAACTCAAAGGCACCTAACAACAACAAACACCAGATTGTTGTTATAAAGACCTGCTTTATTACTTACTGTTGCTGTGTGCTGTCAGGTCATTTTGATTCATTGACACCATGTGACAGAGAAGAACTGATCCATATGATTTTCTAGGCTATATTATGTATGGAAGTAAATGCCAGATCTTTCTCCTATAGAAGGCCTGAGTATGTTCCCAAGAATCTTTGTGTTAGATGCTAAACATTTATGCATTGTGACACTATGGTTTCACACAGAATACTCTCCCAAACCCATTGCTGTTAAGTCTATTTTATATAATAATGACTCTATAGGAAACAGTAGACTTGTTCCATAGGGTTCTCAGCACTGTAAATGTTTATAGAAACAGTAAATTTTCCCCCAGCAGCATGGACAGAAGGTTAAAAGTACCACCCTTTCAGTTAGCAGTCAAATGCATAACCATAAAGGCTTCTAAATACCTCAAAACCAGATTAATCCAAACCCACTCCCATTAAGTCAATTCTGATTCATAGCAATTCTATATAAGGTTTCTGAGATTGTAAAC
>NW_006409009.1:87847-89000 GCF_000296735.1 Chrysochloris asiatica | reverse complement strand
ATCTGAAACCAACAGTGACAACACTAGTTTTGACGTCCTCTTCTGAATCTGACTGGAATAGTTTCTGGCAGCTCCCTGCTATGTGCAACCATTTTAAAATTATCTTCAGGAAATTTTAACTGTATGTAATATCAATGATATTATTGTATGATTTTCACATCCCATTGAGTCTCCTATCTTTGAAATGGGCAAAAATTTGGATCTTTTCTAATCAATTGGCAAGGTAGATCTCTTACAAATTTCTTGGCATGTTGTTCTTGTTAGGTGCCATCAAGTTCGTACCGACTCATAGAGACCCTTTGTACAGAATGAAATATTGCCTGGTCCTGGACCAACCTCACAACTGTTGCCACACTTGAGCCCATTGATGCTGCCACTTTGCCAAACCATCTAGCTGGGGGTATTACTCTCTTCTTAACGACTTTGCACTTTCTTCAGGTATGATGTTCTTGATGTCATCCTACAACTCTTCTGATCTTTGGTTGTTAGTATTTAATGTATCAAGTATGTTCTTCAGATGATCTCTAAATTCAGTTGGGATATATTCAAGGTCATATTTTGGCTCTTCGTGGACTTGTTTTCATTATCTTCAGCTTCACTTTGAATTTGCATATGAACAATTGATGGTCTGTTCCACAATCTGCCCCTGGCCTTGTTTTGACTGATTATACAGAGCATTTCGATTGTTTCTTTCCATAGATGTAGTCAATTTGATTTCTGTGTATCCCATCTGGTAAAGTACGTGTGTATAATTGTGTCTTTTGCTGTCTAAAGAAGGTAAAATGAACAAATCATTGATTTTGGAGAATTCTATCATGCAATTTCCAGCATCATTTCTATCACCAAGGCCATATTTTCCAGCCACTGATCCTTCCTTTTTGTTCCAAACCTTTGCATTCCAATCACCACTAATGATCAATACATCTTGATTGCATGTTTGATCAATTTCAGATTGAAGAAATTGGTAGAATTCTTCTCTTTCATCCTCACTGGCTTTAGTGGTTGTTGCATAAATTGGAATAGTGGTATTAATTGGGCTTCCCTGTAGGTGCATGGATATTGTTGTTGTTGTTGTCAGGTGCCATCGAGTCGGAACCGACTCATAGCGAGCCCATGCACAGCAGAACGAAACAATGTCCGATCCTGGGCCAAC
>NW_006409009.1:83143-86972 GCF_000296735.1 Chrysochloris asiatica | reverse complement strand
TCGATGTTTATGTGTTCCATTTCATTTTTGATAACTTCCAATTTTCCTAGATTCATACTTCATACATTCCATGTTCTGATTATTAATGGATATTTACAACAGTTTTTCTTGTTGTGCCCCATCAGCAAATGAAGGTCCCACGGGCTTTATTCCTACGGGCTTTACTCCATCGCGTCACCACGGTCAGTAATACTTTGAGGTGACAGCTCTTCCCCAGTCGCATTTTGAGTGCCTTCCAACCTGAGTGGCTCATTTCACAGCACTATATCTGACAGTGGTTCTCTACTTTTCATAAGGTTTTCAATGACTAAATATTCAGAAGTAGTTTGTCACTCCTTCTTCTTAGTCTGTCTTTGTCTGGAAGCTCATTGGAAACCCGTCCACCACTGGTGAATCAGCTGGTGTTTAAAATACCATGGCATAGCTTCCAGAATCACAGCAACTAACAAGCCACCACAGTACGACAAACTGACAGATGAGTGGTGGTTTATTGGCATTGGTGAGTGCAAATTAGTGTCTTCTGATCAGTTCTGTTAGTGACTCTGTATGTGATTGCTGATGAGTCACTGATGGGTTTAAATGACTTACCTTGCAGGTAATAGTTCAGTGCTTATCCTCAGTGCCACACCAGGAACCAGAGTGAAATTTAGCAGTGTGTTACTTCATACTCTCCTCTATTCTTTTCACTTGAACATTTTAATCAATTAAATTATATTCTATCTGTGAAGAGGAATAAAGAAGTTTATTTTCATCTGAGAACTGAAATGAGGAGACCTCCAGTCTCTCTGATATAGAAGAATTTACTTTGAAAGAAGTTTTACTGGTTTCAAATCTGAGTTTGGAACTACCCTGGTCATAGTTTCCTCAAATGTAAATGATAATATTGTCAATCTTATAAGGAAACATTTTCCAAACATTTATGATGAGACATATATTTCATCAAGTTTATAGAGAATGGAGACAGTCACAGGAAAAAGGTCATTGAACAGCAGACTTCCCCCTGAAATGATTAATGCAAATAATCTTCCATACAGTGAAAAATAGGAAGAGAGTGTTTCTTAAATGTAAATTATTTATAAAACATTGGTTCATTTTCCACTAATGCCATCTTTGAAATCAACAATGCTATAGGGTTTTGTGCATTTACAAATCACATGTTGTTATTGTTGCTAAGGATCATGGAGTCAGTTCCAACTCATAGCAACCCTGCACAGGGCTTCTGAGGCTGCAAATCTTTATGGGAGCAGAAAGCCTCATCTTTCTCCTGAAGAAGAGCTGGCAGTTTTGAACTGCCAACCTTGAGGTTAGCAGCCCAATCAATCACATAGTTATCAAATTTAATATCCATTAAACCAAATGAAAGGATAAACATTTGAAAAGATTTTGAAAGAAAACCCACATATTTGAATGACCATATAACCCCACATAAGATAAATGAAAGAATGATGAAAACCTGTGAAAGTAATTGACATATAAATATGTTATCTGATCATGAACATTTTATTATAATTTAAGACCTAGTTAATGTGGAGCTAATGTGGTTCCTGGAGGAAGCACATGGTGTGAACTCAACTACCAACTTGTTGTTGATTTCATCTGACTCATAGCTACCCTGTACAGGGTTTCCGAGGCTGTAAATCTTTACAGGAGTAGAAAGCCTCATCGTTCTCCCGCGGAACCTCTGGTTGTTTCGAACTGCTGATCCTGAGGTTTGCAGCCTGATTCATAACCACTATGCTACCAGAACTCCTGCAACTGCTAACTTACAGGTTAGTAATTTCAACTCACCATTCAGTGTCATGAAATAAATCTCAGGTGATTTGCATTAGTAAAGGTTAAGGCCAAATAAACACTATGCAGTAACTCTATTCTGTAACACATGTGGTCGCCATGAATTGGAATCAACTCTATGACAATGCTGGTGTGTTTTTTGTTTTGTTTTGTTTTTTAATGTGATTATGTACTTTATTGTAAGGAACCCTGATAGCATAGTGAGTTGTGAAGTGGACTGATAAACACAAGATCAGCTGTTTAAATATATCATTCACTCCACAAGAGAAAGATTAGACTCTCTTCTCCCATAATGACTTAAAGAAACACTATACAAGCCCATGGGATTTTCAATGACTAGCTTTTCAGATGATCATCAGGCCTTTCTTCCAAGGTACCTCTAGGTGTGCGCCAACCTTTTGAATAGCAGTCAAGTGCGTTAATCATTAGCCCATCCTGGAAATACAAGTGCTTCTGAATATCCTTATTGAAATGATTTTTCTTTTCTCAAAAGAAGATTATTTATTTTTGTTTCTGTCATGGTCTGACACCTGTAACATTCAGTTCCTTCTCATGTTGTGCCTTGATGCCTTGGAGTCAACAGAACAAAACACTGACCCACCCTGTGCTATTCTCACTATTGTAACTATATTTGAGAACATTGTTTCTGCCACTATGTCAATCAAACTTTTTTTTTTTTTTTTTTTCGGTGACCCTCCACTATACCAAGCATAATGACCTTCTCCAGGTGTCATGCTGTTAGATAACCACTGGACATCTAACCACAAGGCCAGTAGTTCAAACACACCAGCTGCTTCTTGGAAACCCTATTCAGGGTCACTATGAGTTGAAACCAACTTGACAACACTTAGCAACAACACAGCAACAGTGTTCTTCTCCAGGGACTGGTCCCTCTAATACATGTTCAAAGTATGAAAGATGAAGTTTTGCTGTCCTCACTTCTAAGGATCATTAAAGCTGTATTTATTCCAAAACAGATTGTTTTTCTGGCAGTCCATAATATATTAATACCCTTCTCAACTCAATAATTAAAATGAATCAATTATTCTACCATCTTCCTTATTCAAGTTCAACTTTCACATGCATATGAGGTGATTGAAAATACCATGTCTCAGGTTAGGCATACCTTAGTCCTCACACTGATATGTTCGGGCATTAACACTTTAAGGAGGCCTTCAGCAGCAGAGTTTTCTAATGTAATACGTCACTTGATTTCTCCACTGCTGCTTGCATGAGAGTTTATAGTGGATCCAAGCAAAATGAATTATTTGTCAATGTCAAACTTTTCTCCATTTACCATGATGTTATTTATTGGTCCTGTGCTGACTTTGTTGGTTTTCTTTACATTGAGGTGCATTCCATACTGAAGACTCTGGTCATTGATCTTCTTCAATATTTTAAGTCCTAGTCACTTTCACCAGGCAAGGTTGTTATCATCTGCATATAATAGTTTGCTAATGAGTTTTCCTGCATTCCTGACACAATATTCTTCTTCAGATAATTCAATTTCTTGGATTATTTCTTCAGCATACAGATTGCTTTGGTTGTTAGGTGCCATCGAGTCAGTACCAACCCATAGTGACCTTATGCACAGCATAATGAAATACTGCCCGATCTGTGCCAACCTCACTATTGTTGCCACATTTGAGTCCATCGATGCTGCCACTTGGCCAATCCATCTCATTGGGGGTATTTCTTTTTTTCTCTGACCTCCACCTTACCAAACATGATATCCTTCTCTAGCGACTACTCCCTCCCGACAATATGTCTGAAGTATGAGAAATGACGTTTGGCCATCTTGGCCTCTAAGGAGCACTCTGGCTGCACTTCTTCCAAAATGGATGTATTGGTTCTTTTGGCAGCCCATAACACTTTCAATATTTTCCTCCAACACCATAACTCAAAGGCATCGATTCTTCTACTGTCTTCCTTATTCACTGTCCAGTTTTGCATGCATATGAAGTTATTTAAAACACCATGGCTTGGGTCAGGCACACCTTAGTCCTCAAGCTGACATCTTTGCTCTTCAACACTTTAA
>NW_006409009.1:78164-82295 GCF_000296735.1 Chrysochloris asiatica | reverse complement strand
TGTTTCCTTTGAATAATCCTTTTTTGTTTTTCATTTTCCAAAAACTATCTCAGGCACATGGAGTCACAGAATCTAACAGGAGTCTCAGAATTCTTCCTTCTGGGCCTTTCTGAGGATCCAGAACTGCAACCCCTACTCTTTGAGCTGTTCCTGTCAATATACCTGATCACAGTGTGTGGAAACCTGCTCATCATACTGGCTGTCAGCTCTGATCCCCGTCTCCATACCCCCATGTACTTCTTCCTCTTCCACCTGTCCTTGGCTGACACTGGTTTCATTTCCACCACAGTCCCAAAGATGCTGGTGAACACCCACACACACAACAAATCCATAGCCTATGAGGCCTGCCTGATACAAGTGTCATTTTCTTATCTCTTTGCATGTCTGGACAGTATGTTCCTCACTGTGATGGCTTATGACCGGCTTGTTGCCATCTGTCACCCCCTTCACTACACAATTATCATGAACCCCCAACTCTGTGGTTTGCTAGTTTTTATATCTTTTCTTGTCAGCCTTCTGGACTCCCAGCTGCACTTGTCAATGGTGTCACAACTTACCTTCTGTTCAGATGTGGAAGTCCCTAGCATTTTTTGTGACCCTCCACAACTCCTCAACATTGCCTGTTCTGACACTTCCACTTATACCATACTAATGTATTTTTTTGGTGCTATCTTTGGTGGTATTCCAGTTTCTGGGATTCTTTTCTCTTACATTCGAATTATTTCCTCCATTCTGAGAGTCTCATCTTCAGGTGGGAGATATAAAGCCTTTTCCACTTGTATCTCTCACCTCTCAGTTGTTTGCTTATTTTATGGAACAGCACTTGGGGTGTACTTCAGTTCAACTGTTAAATCTTCTTCCAAAAAGGGTGCAGTAGCCTCAGTGATATACACTGTGGTTACCCCCATGCTGAACCCCTTCATCTACAGCCTGAGGAACAGGGACATAAAGAGAGCCCTATGGAGACTCCTCAGAAGAAAAACTTAATTTCAACTCATGTGCCATACTCACTGGTATGTGACTTGAATAAGATGGCAAGGATTAACATCTACAACCAGAAATCTTGCCTGTTTAATTTCAGAATTCTTGTAGCTATCATAGGTTCCAATGTTGAGTTTCCATACCTGAACACTGCTTCCTATGTCACATCTTTTATATGATACTGGGATTATTGTGGGATATGTCAGTTTATAGGATCAAATCCTATTATGGCCATGCCACTTTCTGTAGCTTATCTTCTATGATCCAGATTTACTGGTAAAATGCACAGTTCTATTTCTATGTATCTTTATTAATATCTATTATCTAGAGTTGAAGGTGCCATGTGAAAATGCATCTGTCTGGTTCCTAATCTTGACTTCATATTGAAATACCCTGGGAAGCTTAAAAGTATTAACGTTGGTTCCACCTCTACAGAATGTGATTTAAACAGCATGTGATTTGATCATAAGAGTTTCAAAGCAGCACAAGTACTTTTAACTTGCATCAAAGGTTAAATCTCAACTTTTTAGAATGTTCTTTCAATGATAACTAGTTTTTCCTGCATCTTTTTACTCCTTCAGAACAGATACTGGGGATCTCAAATTGATCAGAACTCATAAAAGGGAAACTTCTCCCTGTGTATCTCTTGAATTGGCTCTCTGACACATGGTGACTCCATTCACAATAGAAGAAAACACTTCCCCATCCTGCACTATCCCCATAATCAGCTGTGGATCAGACTATTGTGAACTACAGGGTGGTCACTGGATTATTTTTAGAAGTAGATTTCTTGGCTTTTCAATTTAGTTCACCTTAGTCTAGAATCTCTGATGGAACTTTTTCAAATTTCTGACAACATACAAGCCTCTACTAATAGGTGCTGACTGTACATTAGGTACATTGGTTTAGAACCAAGCCTGTCTTCCAAATGGAAGGTGAAAATGCTTCCAATGAGCCTCGGCCCTGAACACTGTGAAGTTGTCCATATGTGTTTTTTCGTACACTATTCTTTCTCCAAATTCACCTTTTCATACATTGTGATGCTTGACAAGAAAGAGGAGTATATTTAAACCACTGTTCTGATTTCCCATCTGATTTTCTTGTTAGGTTCTCTCAATAATTATCAGTAAAGGTCACTACACTCAAATAAACTTGACATTCTTTATTTTAGTTTCCTTAACCTTTGGTGTGGTAGCTTCTCTCTCCAATCTTTTTATTTCTGCATTACTGTTTTTATCCTGTTAGTCTTTATATAATTAATTTACCAACATCCTATATTAAATGTTCTTCATGTTGTATTCATTCCAGAAATTCTGAAGAGGTTAATCTTATTTACTGTGATGTTGCACAATATACAAAAAGTCTTTCTGTTTAACCTCCTCTTCTCTAATTGTGGTAAAGAAACCACTCATCTGAGAGAGGGGTTAACAGGAGGCAATTTAAAAATAACTGATTGTAAATGTGTTTAGTATATAAAAATGGGTCAATGAGTGGTGCCCACAAGGAAGGCCAATAGAATAGTTCAACTACCATAGTTTTATGGAAAATATACACATTTCCATATTGTACAAATTCTCATGTATTATTTTCAAAAGCACACTATATCAATACTTTTGCATGTTGATGACTTCATTTATTTTTTTTTTTTCTATCCAAAGAGTTTAATCTTAGTTTTCATCATGGTTTCTGTTGACATGGAAGTCTCTTCTAAAAGCAGGCCTTACCTGTCAACTATAGAGTTTCTACAGCTCCCCTTTACCTGCTATGGGCTTCTTCCTTGTTTTGCAAACTGCTTTCTACAATGCTGGGATAAATCACTTTTTCTAATTCAGCAACTGCTTGCCAGGGCAGCAGGTTCCAGGTTAAGAGGTCACAGGTAATCAAAAACTAGGTTGGAGGGACCACTGAGTCAAGTGAGGTCAGCACACTAATGCCACATGCATTCTTCCCACAATCAGGCTGGTTGACCACAGAGCTCAGGCCATTTTAATGTATTTTCCTCAGGGCCAACATGAAAGTCACATATGCAGAGAGGTCATGTGATTCTTTCTTTGGATTGTTGTTGCTATGTACCATGGAGTCAGTTCCCACTCATAGTGACCCTGCATAGGGTTTCTGAGGCTGTAAGTCTTTACAGGAGCAGAAAGCCTCATCTTTCTCCATGGAAGAGCTGGTAGTTTCGAACTGCTGACCATAAGATTAGCAGCCCGATTCATAACCACAGGCTACCAAAGCTCCTTTGGATTGTTGCTGTTGTTAAGTACCGTCGAGTCAATCCTGACCCATAGCAACCCTGTATAGGGTTTCTGAGGAACAGCTGGTGAGCTTGAACCACCAACCTTGGAGTTCAAACGGCTTTGCAGTCTGCATTAACACACAGCACCACACCAGGACTCCTCCTTTGGATTAAAGAGGTCCAATTGGCAATGGAGGCTCCCCACAGAGTCAGGAAAATACATTCCTACCCTCCAGGTGTACCCGCATTGTTCTATCACCAGGTTTCACAAGGGGCTAACACCAACTTACCTGAATGAACATGGGTGATGGTCCCATCTTGTTACAAAATCAACCTGTACTTAGTTGTGCTTAGGTTGTGCATGACTCTGCCTAACACTTCACCCATCTCCAGCACACATACCTGAGTACAGGTCTACTATAAGAAATTGCAGTACTTTCAGGTCTAGCAATAAGCTTCCCAAGAGCACATAGAAGTAGCTTCAATTGTTTATTTTGCAAGTACCCAGGTATTGTCAAACTCAATCCATGATTTTCTGACCATGACTCATATTTCTATTATTAAAATAAGATCAGAAGGACATTTATGGGCTAAGGAAAGAGGATGAATGAAGTTGAAAATTCACTTCTTGTAATATCAAAAGACATATGTGGTATATCCATGGATCCAACCACCACTCCTTCTCTGTTTGCTGTACTATGTTGGCTGTGTGCTGCTGGGACTCTAGAAGCTATGTCACTGGTATTTTCAATACCAACATTGTAACCCATAGTAGACAAGTTTTAGATAAGCTTCCAGAGTGAAACAGACTACAAAGAGGAAGAGAAAAATAACTTCCAAATATTTGATCACTGAAAACTTAGGAATGAATACCAGTGGAACACTGTCTGATTATGTTGTTGTTGTTGTTGTTG
>NW_006409009.1:74795-75586 GCF_000296735.1 Chrysochloris asiatica | reverse complement strand
AGCAGAGGTTAGGGGATAGACACATCATAGTTTGTGTGTTGTGGAGGGCTATTGGGGAGGGGAGTGGTAGAACAAGGTAAATGGGGGAACACTTAGGCAGCTTTTCATGGGCTAAATGGGACAGAGGTAATTAGAGTTGTATTTTCAACCTTGGAATAACAATGCTCTATGATATAGGCATTGAGGCATAGTCTGAATGAATAAAAGAGTGGAAATAATGTTAAGATGTTTACTGCCTTATGAATATTGGTTTCCCTTGACTATTATTGTAAAATACAAACTTAAGTGGGATAGAAAGAAATATCAGGAAACATGATTACAGAAAGCTATAAGCCCATCTTCTACCTTTAATAGATTGGAATATCTAACAGGGGTTCTAGAAATTTCCCAGTGAAATAGGCTTCTTGTGGAGCCTTTGTAGAGTATAGGACCTTAGGTGGAATCCTGAGCACCATACAGAAACTTCTGAGGTGGATCATTCCCACTTGAAAAGACAAGAAGACAAGCCTGGACCAGCTAGAGGAACAAAAACTACTTCTTGAAAGAGAGATCAGAAGGATAAAAAACAAAAACAAAAATGGGCAGTCTGATTGGCTACTACAAGAATAAGAAAGTTGTTCTCTGGGGAGCCATTAAGACAAACAATCAAGTCCCATCAGAACAAACCCCAGTCCAACTTGGGAACACATCAGCAGGTATGTAAGCTTGTTGGTGACCATGTTGGTCTAGTGGTGAGTGAAAATGGGGAAAAGGCAGCAATGAAGAGGTGGGCTGTTTGACCATATTGCATA
>NW_006409009.1:71732-73653 GCF_000296735.1 Chrysochloris asiatica | reverse complement strand
ACATTGGCTATCTAAAATGGGGGAGGCTATAAAGGCATGAAGTGACTGGTTTACAAGTTTTCAAAAGGGAATTTAGTTTCAGAGTGTGCAGGGAGGTAGAATCACTACTGAATAATTTTCATTTTGTCTAGATGAGTCTGGTGAAAGGTGATAGGAATAAGATTCTTATGATTCATTAATGAGTAATTGTTATAATGATTAATTATGATTTTCACAACTGTAAGGTAGAAAATTTGTAACATAAAGGGGGAGTAGTTAATATTTAACATTTTAATGAAGTCCTTTGGAGCATATTTCCCTAGTATAGTCATTTGATTTCTTCACTGCTGCTTCCCTGAGCATTGATTTTGGATCCAAATATAAAGAAGTCTGTGACAACTTCAATCATCTCTCCATTTGTCACATTATTTATTCATCCAGTTTTGAGGATTTTTGTTGACTTTACAATGAGGTGAAATTTGCACTGAAGGTTATTTTGTTGTTGTTGTTGTTAGGTGCATTGGAGTCGGTACTGACTCATAGTGACCCTAATGCATAACAGTACGAAACACTGCCTAGTCCTGAGCCAACCTCACAATTGTTGCCATTCTTGACTACTACTTCCATGAGTGTTGATGGTTGGCCTGAGAAAAATGAAGTCCTTGACAATCTCAATCTTTTATCCATTGATAAGAATGTTGTTTATTGGTCCAGTAGTGAGGATTTCTGTTTTCTTTACATTGAGATGCAATTCATACCACAGACTGTGGTCTTTCACCTTTATCAATATTTGGAGTCCTCTTCACTTTTAGCAAGTAAGGTTGTATCATCTGCATATTGCAGATTGTGAATGAGTCTTCCTCCAATCCTGATGTCACATTTTTCTTAATATAACCCAGTTTCTCAGATTATTTGTTCAGCATACAGGTTAAATAACTACGGTGAAAAAAACATAATCCTGGTACACACCTTTCCTAATTTAAAACCATTTGGTGTTCCCATGTTTTGTTCAAACAACTGCCTCTTGGTCCATGTACATGGTCCTCATGTGCACAATTAAGTGTGCTGGAATACTCATAATTTGCAATGTTGTTTATAGCTTCATGAGCCACACAATCAAAAGCCTTTGCATCGTCAATAAAGCACAGGTAAACATATTTCTATTCTCTGCTTTCAGTCAAGATCCATCTGACGTCAGCAATGATATCCCTTGTTCCACGTCTTCTTCTGAATCTGGCTTGAACCTCTGGAAGTTCTCTGAATGCTATAGTCATTGATATTCTTCAGTAAGTACTACTCTTTGCTTTCAGCAAGCAAGCTTGTGTCATCTGCATAATGCAGGTTGTTAATGATTTCTCCTTAGATCCTAATGCTACATTCTTCCAAATACAATTTTGTGTCTCAGATTATATACTCAACATACAGATTGAAGAAATATGGCCAAAGGATACAACCATGATACACCACTTGAAACTGACAAACATATGGTTTACTATACAGGAATGACCTTGCATTATCACCGAAAAAAAGAAAGTGTTCAAGTTGAACTTGAAGTACAATTGCTGTCAGAAATTGTTGCTTTTAAGTGACCTCAAGTTATTTTCAACTGATAATGACACTGTTTCCAAGGAGGGACTGGTGAGTTAGAACCACCAACCTTGCAGTTAGCAACCCAGTGCTTATCCTAAATCATCAAATTTGCATTCTGTCTGTGATGTTGCTGTTGTTACATGCCATCAAGTTGTAGAAAGCTTATAAGCAGCAGTAACGAAACACTGCCTGATCCTGAGCCAACCTCACTACTGTTGCCATGCTTGAGTCCAACAATGCTGCCACTTGGGCAATCCATCTAACTGGGGGGTCTTCCTCTTTTTCTCTGACATTCCACCTTACCAAACATGATATCCTTCTCCAGTGACTGGTCCCTCCTGACAATATGTCC
>NW_006409009.1:69507-70844 GCF_000296735.1 Chrysochloris asiatica | reverse complement strand
TTTTCTCCCCCACATCCCAGAGTTCTTCAATTTGCTTCATGGCACAGAACTCACAGGCCTTCAAGGAAATGACTTACATGCCTATGGAACCTAGCCAGTTCAGAGGTCAGTATGGAGGATTCTCACACATGCAGAAATGGGCTATTGACTCAGAAATCTGTGGAAGCTGGAAAATCAGGTCACACTGTTGTGTGCAGCAAGTCCCAAGAACCAGAGGTCAGATGGAGGTGAGCTAGATTCATCAAGAAAATGAGCACACAGCCCATTCATATTACCTAAATGACTCAGTTTCTACTCAGCAGGATGGAAATATCGACCAAGTCTCTTGTTAGATATCCAAGTATTTACAATAAAAATTAATCCCATTAACAGTCATTAAAAATTGAATCATATGATTCTATCAACATCTTCCACCACCTCCTCTTATCCACACATCAAGAAAAGACATTTATTGGGAATTACAAAAACATGACTAATTGGGACATATTTAAAATTCTCTGCACTGAACCCTCGAAGTTACATAATAATAACAGAAAACCATACATTTCTTCTGTCAAAAGTTAAATGAAGATCTCTGTAGAAGGCACGGTGGTTCAGAGAGGAAGGAAAATACTGCATGCATGATTTACTGTGAATTATGTGATAGTTTACATGGGATAACATTAGATTTACATTCATCCTGTCATATATTTTTTCCTTGCCATGGTTACAATCACCTCTATGCATTATCTACCAACCAAAGGGTATACCCTGCAAGTCTGCTTCCCAGTCATCAGCACAAAGTCCCTCTCCTTCTCTGGGTCTAGGGTTCCCAACCACTCAATCTCTCCATGACATCGTCTCTGCCTCCATCTCTGCAATCACTGTTTCTCTGGGTAGGGTACCCACTCTGCTTTTCTCCCTTGATGGTCCCAGGGACCTCCCTTCCTGAACTGCAAGGTTAATCACTCCCCTCCTTTTGCTACAAAACATCTACTTTTACATTTCCAACCCTCACAGTCAGTCCTGATAACAATTATTCACAGTTGTACCATAAGATAAGTATCCCCAGCTCCTTTCATCAGCCCCGCACAGACAGATTGGATAATACTCAGTGGATATTCTACCTTCCTCCACACCCTTGGGATCTAGGCTCCCTCTTGAAAGCTTGTAAGCCAGTCACTTCTTGCCTTTGTAGCCCCCCACCTCCATTTTGTGTAGCAAATGTCCAAGTTGCCCATCCCTCTCTACTCTATGTATGGAGGGGGTGGAAATGATCCTCGCTGTAAAGATTTGTTCCCTCTTTTGAGCTACTGCATTTGTAGGTGTAGGTCATGTTCATCAAATTGTATCAGATT
>NW_006409009.1:68857-69407 GCF_000296735.1 Chrysochloris asiatica | reverse complement strand
ATCCCTCTCTACTCTATGTATGGAGGGGGTGGAAATGATCCTCGCTGTAAAGATTTGTTCCCTCTTTTGAGCTACTGCATTTGTAGGTGTAGGTCATGTTCATCAAATTGTATCAGATTACTCTTTTTTTCCTCTTCTTTCTTATTCTAATTAATTTCTGATCATCCAGTCATTGAATCCAGGTCTAGTGGATATTATCTGTAAGTGTGGGTGTTCTTACACATATGCTCTCTCTTCTTATTAGCTGGATGCTTCACTTTCCACTCTAGTCAAATGTGGCTATGTCACTGACTCTGGCCCCCAAAGGTCCCAGGTCTTGCCACACTGCTGGCCTACAAGGTCTCCACCCAGGTTCACAGGAGTCTATTGAACATTGTAGGGCTTAGCTCGCAGCTCCATTTCTGTTTTTCCCTCACTTCCCCTTATTGGTGACCAATGTGTTTACCAGTTAGAGCGTATGTCTGCTTGTGTATTCCCATTGAGTCTTAGTCTTAGAAGGGGGTTTACCCTGAGGGGCACTGATCACTTGCTTTGATGTCTCCTGGGTGAG
>NW_006409009.1:49147-65766 GCF_000296735.1 Chrysochloris asiatica | reverse complement strand
CTGGAGAAGGATATCATGTTTGCTAAGTTGGAGGGTCAGAGAAAAAGATGAAGACCCCCAATGAGATGGATTGGCCAGGTGGCAGCATCAGTGGACTCAAGTGTGGCAACAATGGTGAGGTTGGCCCAGGATTGGGCAGTGTTTCATTCTGCTGTGCATAAGGTCGCTATGGGTCAGCACTGATTCGATGGCACCTAACAACAACAACAATAAAAGAATGCATGTGTTAGAATTCTGGTGTTTGTTAGTGATTTGTCAGTGATAAATATTGAATATGACTGCCAGAAGAACAAACAAACCTATCTTGGAAAATATATAGCTACCATGTCTTTAGAAGACAAGAATGTGACATTTCATCTTTCACACCCTGGATATGTTGTCAGTAGGGAAATGTTCCTGGAGAAATCATCATGCTTGGTAAAACGGAATACCCCAAGGAGTTAGACTGACACAGTAGTTACATCAATGGGCTAAAACGTTAGTATGGTGCAGGGCTGGTCAGTATTTCATTCTCTTGTGCATAATGTCGCAAATAGTCGGAGCCAACTCAAAGTGACCTAACAACAACAAACATCAGATTGTGAAAAAGACCTGCATTTTTACTGCTGTTGTGTGCTGTCAAAGTCATTTTGATTCATTGAGAGCATGTGATAGAGAAAAATTGATCTATAGGAGTTTCTAGGCTATACTCCTTATGGGAACAAACTTCAGATCTTTCTCTTGCAGAGTGGCAGAGTGTGTTCTAACCAATCTTTCATTAACTGTCAAACATTTTTACATAGTGTCAACAGGGATTCATATAGGACACTCTACATTTAGCAGCCAAGTGCCAAACTACTGAGCCATCAAACCTCTTAAGCAATATTTCAAAACCAAGTTAGTCCAAACCCACTCCCATCAAGTCAATTCTGATTCACAGCAATTCTATATAGGTTTTCTGAGATTGTAACTGTAAGTGGGATCAGACAGTCTCACTCTTCTACCTTGGAGTGGCACATGAGTTTGAAATGCCGACATTGTGAATTGTTGTCCAATGCTTATCCCTCAGTACCATCAGAGCAGTTTACAGAACATTTTTGTTGTTGTTGTTGTTGTTCAGTGCCATCGAGTCAGTACTGACCCATAGTGACCTTATGCACAGCAGAATAAAACACTGCCCGATCCTGGGCCAACCTCACTACTATTGCCACACTTGAGTCCATCGATGCTGCCACTTGGCTATTTCATCTCGTTGGGGGTCTTCCTTTTTTTTTCTGACTCTCCATCTTACCAACCATGATGTCCTTCTCCAGCGACTGTTCCCTCCTGATAATATGTCCAAAGTATGAGAGACGAAGTTTGGCCATCTTGGCCTCTAAGGAGCACTCTGGCTGCACTTCTTCCAAAACAGATCAATTGGTTCCTTTGGCAGTCCATGGCACCTTTAGTATTCTCCTCCAACACCATAATTCAAAGTCATCAGTTCTTCTACAGTCTTATGTATTCACTGTCCAGCTTTCACATGCATATGAGGTTATTGAAAGTACCATGGCTTGGGTCAGGCACACCTTCGTCCTCAAACTGACATCTTTGCTCTTCAACACTTTAAAAAGTTCCTGTGCAGCAGATTTGCCTTAATCCTCCTTAAATTTCATAGTGCATTCAACAAGTTTTAGGATATTACATCATACTCTGTTGTGTGAAAATGAAAAATCGGGGGAAGGTTTCTGATTTTTAGGATGAGCTCCCTATAATTTAAAATTAAAAGTGAGACATAGGGAATATAGGTGAGATTCCTCCATATAATTTGTTGTTGCTGTTAAGTGCCTTTGAGTTGGTTCTAACTCATATAGACCCTATATAGGGTTTCAGTGGAGCTGCTGGTGATCCTAAACCATCAACCTTGTAGTTCAAACCAAATTCGCAGCCTAGTGCATTAACACACACAGCACTACACCAGAACTCCTGAGAGTGGGAGGGCCCAGATATAAAGGGCATTCATTTTCTCCACTTACTCTTTTATTAATATTAACAAGTCCACAGACAGTGGAATAATATGAACCAATTTGGCTAATTGTGAGCTCTGGGCATTTGGCTCTCAAGACCATTCAACTGTAAATACTAACCCGTGCCCTCCATTGTTTCAGTCTGCCTATCCTAGTCTAATACCTAGGTCTCTCCTCTATTGTGGTTGTCTGCCTCAGGATGCCCATGCCTGAGTCTTTCCTGATGATGAAGACTCGTGTCTCATCACCTACCAGACATGAAAGGTACAGTTAAACACACTCTTAGTCATGGGTCAACAGAGAGCCAGAGTAACCCAGTGAGTGTCAAGGAGACTGGACAGAGGGGCTGTGGTATATTGTTTTCTCATGAAGACAAGTGGCCAACTTTGGATGGACAGATGGGAGATTCTCAAATGCTGAGTTTCACCCCAGAGGCTTGTGAAATAGGAAGTCCAAGGAAAGTCACTTAGAGTTTTAATTTCTTCTACATTGATTCGAGCTTCTATAGGCACTTTCCCACCAGAGCAGGAAATAACTCCCTCTCATCTGTCCTTTTAACACAATAAAATGATCTTATAGCTTATGAAGATGAAGATGGAAGCAAATAGCCATGGTATCATGAAGGTTAAGTTAAAGTTTCCAAGTGGCAGAACCTTAGCTAAATTTTCTATGTAATGTTTCCTTTTTCTGCTCATCCATACCTAGAAATTAGCATCACATATTATTGTCATTTCACAGAGGAGAAAAGGAACATAGTGTCTTTTCACACGTTGTAGCAGGTCATGGGGAGAAAAAGCTGAAGCCTGGTTTGAATGCAGGCAATATGACAATGGACATAGAGCTGATCATATTCTCCTCTGTCCACCATCCTGCCATTTCACTTCCCTGACGTCTCCAGAGAAGCTTTCCTCACTGTGCTCTTTTGTGTGGGCTTTCTGCTAGACCACAGTGAATAGCAGTCAATGTTTTTAGGTGCCTCAACTATGATAAGGATATCTGGAAAAAAAAAAAAAAAAAGCAAGAGAGAATCATATCAGGAGTTGGCAATTGATAATTCAGGAAAGATATTACTCATGTTCCTTCTCCTGGATTTTGCCTCAGCTGTCCATTTCTGCCTTTATCCTTGTAATTAAGTCCATCTCGGTCTCTCATAGAGACATAAAGACAGGATACTGTATTTTATTCTTAGTCAAGATGTAACTTAGATGTATCTTTCATTCCTTTCCTTAGCCTTTTGTTTTAAAATTTTTGAAGCATGAGGAAACAGAGTGAAGATTGCTAGTGCATTGTCCTGAGTGACCAACAATTTACTTGTGCATCCTGACTGCTCTACATATTATCTGTAGATAGTATGTAAATATCTGATTCTCTAGAATTTATCCATGGATAACACAGAATAGGTTACCATCACAATGACAATGACAAATCTGTATTAAAGAGGGTCTTTATTGAATAGACCCTCCCTTGATTCAATGGATCTGAGTGTAGGCGCTATGGCTTCCACAATGACTGCTCTCTTGCTTGAGCTTTCATCTGATGTCCCATAGGACTAAAAACAAAATAAAATAGGACATTAATCTGTCTCTAGCAAAGACTTTCTATTGGACTTATTTAATGGAGTGTACAAATTCTCAATTGTTTTCAGAAATATTCTGGAGATTTTCATAAAAATGAAAACCAAAAAGGGAAAGCAGAAAAATAGGGAAAGCAAATTTTACTCTTTTTCAACTATAATCTAGCTGCTCTTATATTCATTCAAATTCTGATTAAAAACCAATGCCCAGGTATAGACGCACCACCCCATTGTTAGTTGCCACATGAACTCTTGTGGTAAATATTATTCCCTTCTAGGTGAGAGAAGTTGAGAGTTATGTATGCATTCCAAGTTTAATGTGCAAATATATGGGATTTGGACTTTTCTGTCCTGGTCCCTATTCCAGGATTCTGTCTCCACAACCAGTGCTGAATGATTATGTTTCTTTTCTGCTGAACAAATGAACACTGTTCCATTGATGATTCCTCTTACAGTTCGGTGAGTTCATCTGTGAATTCAAAACTGGGTCAAATGTTTAAAGGGAACTTTATAGCATGACTCCTGTGGATTGTAGGGTTCTCTAGGAATAGTAATGTATTTTGCTGAATCCTTAGGAAATTAGAGGAAAGTCGATAGTATTTCCTATGTTGTTTTTAAGTGTCATCAAGTTGGTTCAGAATTATTGTCACCCTGTATGGGTTTCTTAGGAGTGACTGGTGCATTTGAACTGCTGACCTCAACAGTTGGGCATTGTTGTGCTTATCCAAAATCGCTACTCCAGGACTCCAGTATTTCCTTTAAAGATGGTAATTTCCATGTGACTGTTACATGGAAGGACAATTACCAGACAAGTTTCACAGATATTTGTGATTCCATACCTTGACAATAAGAACATGTAGTTGTGTCTAACTTTCTGTTGGTAAAAAAAAAAAAAAAAAAAGTTGGCATTTAATAATACATTTGGTCATGCATTAATTGTACACCTGAAAATACTATGCTCCATGCATATATAATAAGGAAATTCTCAACTGTGTAATATGGAGTGTAGAACAAGAATTTTGCTTTGATGATATTAATAATAACTTCACACCTAGAAGAATCCTTTTTTAGTAATATTATACACCTTTGAAAAAGTGTGAAATAGAAGTATGTATTTCTCAGAGACAATATAAACACAATGTTTTAGTAAAAGACAATATTTGCAGGGCAATATTATACTATTTAGGTGCATTAAAAATTGAATATGTTGTTGTTGTTGTTGTTATGTGCAGTCAAATCGGTTCCAACCCATAGCGACCCTGTACAGGGTTTCCGAGGGTGTAAATCTTTACGGGAGTAGAAAGCCTCATCTTTCTCCCACGGAGTGACTGGTAGTTTCGAACTGCTGATCTTAAGGTTCGCAGCCCGATTCATAACCACTATGCTACCAGATATATAGATTCATAAATTAAAACTAATAATATTGTGAGAAAAATATACACACCAAATTTAAGATAAATTTTAATTTTGGAGAATAGGAGTATGGAGGAATAGGATCATACACAAAGGGCCAAAAAGAAATCTCAAGTCACAAAGCTAATATTTTAAACATCTAAAAATGAGTTATGAAGTAAGTACTACTACTAAATTTGTACATAAGTAATGTCATGATTGAGTATTAATGATAATAATAGATCACTTTGATGGAATATACCTTCATCATTATGTTTTTCAAAAGCCATAGATAATTGTAATGATAAACTATAGCCACTATTGTGAGTTACATGTAGTGCTAAATCTAAGTGTTTTCTATAACACTAAACATTGGACTTTTTCAATATATGAGATATTTCAAAAACTGCAAATTCCTGTTAGATGCTACTGAGTCCATTCCAACTCATTAGACTATATGCACAAAAGAAAGAAATATCCTAGGAATAACAGAAGGAAATACTGCCATCCTCACAAGTGGTGCTATGTTTGAACCCATTTTTGCTACCAATCTTTTTCACTGATTCTCTATTCCACCAAGAATGATGTCCTTCTCCAGAGGCAGGTTCCTTCTGACAACATGTACAAAGCACAAGGGATGAAATCTCACCATCCTGACTTTAAAATCACTCTACTTGTACTTCTTCCAAAACACATTTGTTTGCTCTGGCAGTCCATGGCAATTTTAATATTTTTGCCCAACAGTATAATTCAAATGCATCAATATTTCTAAGGTCTTCCTGACTCATTACCCAATTTTTACATACATATAATGATGATTGAAAATGCCATGGCTTGGATTACCTTACTCCTCAAAGTGACATATTTTCTCTGTAATGCTTTAAAGAGATCTTTTGCAGCACATTTGCCTAATGTAAAATACATCATTTGATTTCTTGACTGCTGCTTCCATGAATGTTGATTGTGAATCCAAGCAAAATGAAGTCTTTGACAAATTCAATCTTTTCTCATTTATCATATTATTTGTTGGTCCAGTTGTAAGGATTTTTTATTTATTTACATTGATGTGCAATCAGTACTGAAAACTGTGGTCTTTTGTGTTCCTCAATATGCATTTTAAGTCCTTCAGCAAGCAAGGTTGTATCATCTGCATAGCATAGGCTGTTGATGAGTCTTCCTCTACTCCTGATGCCATGCTCCCCTTCATATAATCCAGTTTCTCAGATTATTTGCTCAGCATACTGATTGAATACGTATGATTAAAGGATATAACCTTGGCACATACCTTTCCTGATTTTAATCATTCAGTATCCCCTTGTTCTGTTTGAATGACTGCCTCTTATTCTATGTACATATTCCCTAAGAGAACAATTTAGACTTCTATAATACCCATTCTTCTAATGTAGTACATAGTTTGTAGTGATTGACACAGTTGAAAGCCTTTGCATAATCAATAAAGCTCAAGTAAACATTTTTCTGGAACTCTGCTTTTAGCAAAGATCCATCTCAGCTAACAATGATAACGCTAGTTTCTATGTTCTCTTCGGAATGTGACTGGAATAATTTCTAACAGCACCGTGTTGTTGTTATTTTAGCAATTTTTAAATTTTCTTCAGCAACATTTACTTGTATGTGATATCAATGATATTATTTTATGATTTTCACATTCCGTGAGGTCACTTCTCTTTGGAATGGGCAAAAAATGGATCTCTTCTAATCAATTGGCCAGGTATAAGTCTTACAAGTTTCTTGGCATAGGTAAGTGCAAACTGGTAAGTGTCTTCTAATCAATTCTGACTAATAGTGACTCTACAGGATTTCTAATGAATGACTGATAGGTTTAAACTACTTACTTTGCAGGTAGCAGTTCAGTACTTATCCTCAGTGCCACACCAAAAACAAGACTGAAAATTAGCTTCATATTCCCCTCTATTCTTTTCACTTTTACATTTTATCAATTAAATTATATTGTATCTGCCAAAAGGAATGAAGAAATTCATATCTATTCGAGAAATGAAATGAGGAGACCTCCAATATTCCTAATGTATAAGGATTTACTTTGAAATAAGTTTACTGGGTTCAAACCTGGGTTTGGAACTGCCCTGGTCCTAATTTCCTCAACTATAAATAAGACTATTCATCTTATAAGGAAACAGCATTTTCCAAAATTTATAATAAGATTATATTGCATCAAGTTTATAGAGAATGGAAACAATAACAGGAAACAAGCTGTTGGACAACAGACTTTTCTATAAGATGAGTAATGAAAATAAAAGTAAATATTTTTGAGGCATTGGTCCATTTTCCACTATTGCCATCTTTGAAATCAACAATACTATATGGATTTACATATTTATCAAGCACATAGTCATCAGAATTTTATATCCATTAAACCACATGAGAGGGTTTATATTTGAAAAGCTTTTTAAAGAAAATCCACATATTGGAATGGCCATATAGCCCCATATAAGATAGGTATCAGTAAATCAAAGAATGATGAAAAGCTGTGAAAGCAATGGACATATAAATATGGCCTCTGATCATGAACATTTCATTTTAATTTAAAACCTGGCTAATGAATTTCCTGGATGAAGCACACGGTATGAACTCAACTACTAACGTAAAGGTTGGTAATTTGAACTAACATTTGGAGTCACGAAATAAAGCCCATGAGATTTGCTTATATGAAGGCCAAGTAATCAGCAGTGATTCTATTCTGTAGCACATGGGGTGGTCATGACTTGGAATTAACACTGTCAGTGTATGTGGCATATATTTTTTGTTGGTTTGTTTGTTTACATTTTTTCAAATGTGATTATATTCTTTATTGTAAGGAACCCTAATAGCATAATGGATTATGTACAGGACTGCTAATCACAAGCTCAGTAGTTTGAATATACCAGTTGTTCCAGGAGAGAAAGTTGAGATTCTCTGCTCCCATAGTTTTACAGCCACAATAACCCTATTGACTCAGTAGCACACAACTGCCACCACTAACATTCCTTATTGTTTTCTTAAAAATAGTTCATATCAAAAGAATCCACTGCACAGTTCTTGGAGTCCTGGTATGGCACTGTTGGATAAACACTGGGTTACTAACAAAAAGGTTAGCAGTTCAAATTAACAACCTCTCCTTGGAAACCATGCACAGAGACATTATAAGTAGGAAATAAGTAGGAATTTAATAACAGCAACACTTGGATAAAACAAAGTACATTTGACTGATTCTTAAGAAAAACAATCAGTTGTCCTTGATTATGCAGTGGGAGAAAGATGAGGCTTTCTGCTCCCGTAAAGATTAACAGCCTCGGAAACCCTGTGCAGGGTCACTATGAGTCGGAACCGACTCCACGGCACATAACAACAACATGACTCATGGAGATACCATGTGTGTCAAAGTAGAACTGTATTCCATGGGGTTTTCAACGATTGTCTCTTCTGAACATCATCAGGCTTTTCTTCCAAAGTACCTTTAGGTTGCCGCACCTACATTCTGAATAGAAGTCAAGTGTATAACTCATTAGCCTACCCTGGGAATGCAAGTGCTTCTGAATATCCTTATTGAAATAATTTTTTTGGTTTTTTTTTTTTTTTTTTTTTTGTCTGAAAAGGATATTTCATCTTTTATGTTTCCCTCATGGTTCTACACCTGCAAAAGACTCAATTCTTTCTCATGTTGTGCTTAGATCTTCTGCAGTACAAAGAACAAAACACTGATGCATCCGTTGCTATCCTCACAATTTAATTACATTTAAGCACATGGTTGTTGCCACTATGTTCATCAGTCTCATTGAGGATCTTCCTCTTTTTCGGTAACCCTCCACTGTACCAAGCATAAGGTCCTTCTTGAGATGTGGTGCTGTAAGATAGCACTGGACTTCTAAACACAAGGTCAGCAGTTCAAACACACCAGCTGATTCTTGGAAACACTATACAAGGTCACTATGAATAGAAACTGACTTGACAACAATTAGCAACAACACAACAATGTCCATCTCTAGGGACTGGTCTCTCTGATTCATGTATGAAGTAAGTGAGATGAATTTTTTCTGTCCTTGCTTCTAAGGGGCATTCTGGGTGCACTTATTTGAAGATAGATTGTTTTCTGTCACTCCATGATATTTTAATACTCTTCTCAACACTATGATTTAAATAAACCAATTCTTCTACAATCTTCCTTATTCATTGTTCAACTTTCACATGCATATGAGGTGACTGAAAGTACCATGACTTGGCTTAGGCACATCTTAGTCCTCAAACAGATATGTTTGGGCTTTAATACTTTAAAGAGGGCTTTAGCAGCAGATTTGTCTAATGCAATGCATCATGTTTTCTGGGTCCCTGCATGCATAAAAGTTATTGTGGATCCAAACAAAATGAATTCTCAGACAATGTCAAACGTTTTTCCATTTATCATGATGTTATTTATTGGTCCAGTGATGAGGATGGTTGTTTTCTTTACATGGAGGTGTGTTCCATACTGAAGGCTATGGTCTTCAGTATTCATCAGTATTTTAATCCTCTTTGCTTTCACCAGGCAAGGTTGTATCATCTGCATATCATCAATTGATAATGAGTCTTCCTCCAATCCTGATGCCACATTCTTCTTCAGATGATTCAGTTTCTCAGATTATTTCTGCAGCATACAGGTTACTTAAGTATGGTGAAATGATTCAACCTGGGTGCCCACCTTCCTGGTTTAAGACCCTTCAGTATCCACTTGTTATGTTCGAACAGCTACATCTTGTTCTATATACAGGAACCTCATTTGAACAACTATGCATTCTGGAAAACCCATTCTTTAATGTTGCTATCCAGAGTTTGTTCTGATCCATATAGAAAAAGTCTTTGCATAGACAATAAAACAAGTAAACATCTTTCTGGTATTTTCTACTTTCAACCATGATCCTTCCATGTCAGCAATAATATCTCTAGTTCCATATTTTATTCTGAATTTGGCTTGAATATATGGCAGTTCATTGCTAATGTTCTATTGAAACCATGTTTTTGAATGACGGCTGCAAAATTTTACTTTCATGCACTGTTAATGATACTGATCAATGATTTTTGCATTGCATTGGGTGAGTTTTCTTGGGTATCGGCACAAAAATGGATATCTTCCAAACGGTTGGCTTATAAATGTCTTACAAATAGGTAGGTGAGCACCTCCTTAACAACTTAATGGCTCTAAATTGGGTATGTACAAAAACAGAAAAGCAGCATAGAAAAGGAGAGTTCTGAGTAACACAGTTGTTGGATTTGCTAAACCTAAAAATACATTGCTTAAATTACAGTAGTATTAGACACTCAAGTGTGAACACTTGCCAATTTGCATGTGTTACTTATGAATTTATTTTAAACACACATGCAGTTCTGGGTATTATTCACTTGTTTCCTTTAACTAATTTTCTTTTTTTTTTTTTTTTTTTTTTTCTGAAAACTATCTCAGGCACATGGAGCCACAGAATCTAACAGGCATCTCAGAATTCTATCTTCTGGGCCTTTCTGATGATCCAGAACTACAATCCCTACTCTTTGAGCTGTTCCTGTCCATATACCTGATCACAGTGTGTGGGAACCTGCTCATCATCCTGGCTGTCAGCTCTGACCCCCACCTACACACCCCCATGTACTTCTTCCTCTCCAACCTGTCCTTGTCTGACATTGGTTTCATCTCCACCACAGTTCCAAACATGCTGGTCAACATCCACACACAGAGAATACCCATAGCCTATGAGGGCTGTCTGACACAAGCATCCTTTACTTATCTCTTTGCATGTCTTGACGGTACATTCCTCACTGTGATGGCTTATGACCAGCTAGTGGCCATCTGTCAACCCCTTCACTACACAATTATCATGAACTCACGACTCTGTGGCTTGCTAGTTTTGGTATCTTTTCTTGTCAGCCTTCTGGACTCCCAGTTGAACATTTCCATGGTGTCACAAGTTACCTTCTGCTCAGATGTGGAAATCCCTAGCTTCTTCTGTGACCCTTCACAACTCCTCAGCCTTGCTTGTTCTGACACTTCCACATATACCATACTAATGTATTTTTTTGTTGTTATTTTTGGTGGTGTTCCAGTCTTTGGGATCCTTTATTCTTACATGCAAATTATTTCCTCCATTTTGAAAGTCTCATCTACAGGTGGGAGATATAAAGCCTTTTCCACCTGTAGCTCTCACCTGTTAGTTGTTTGTTTATTTTATGGAACAGGAATTGGGGAGTACCTTAGTTCATCTATCTCTTCTGCCAGGAAGGGTGCAGTAGCCTCAGTGATGTACACTGTGGTTACCCCCATGTTGAACCCCTTCATCTACAGCCTAAGAAATAAGGACATAAAGAAAGCCCTAAGGAGGCTTCTCAGGAGATAAATCTAATCTAAACATTTGTGCCATATTCACTGGCATATTGGATGGAAAAGATGGCAAGTCATAATATATGCAATCAGAAATCTTGCTTGTTTGGTTTCTTAATTTTTGTAGCTCATAGGTTCAATATTGAGTTTCCTTACCTGAAGACCATTTCCTTCCTCACATCTTTAATATGGTATTTGGAGTATTCTGGGATCTGTCAATTTTCAGGATGAAATCCTATGTTATCTTCTGTGGTTTCTCATCTTTGATCCATATCTACTGGAAACATATATAACTATATTACTATGTACTGGTGTGATGCTGTGGGTTAATGTGCTGGACTGAAAAGTAAATTTGAATCAGGAGGTCGGCAGTTCAAGCTCACCAGCCATTCCTTTGAAATCCTATCGTGGGTTGCTATGGTTCAAAACTCGACTTGATTGCACATAACAACAATTTCTATGCACTTTGAATCTTCATCCTGAATCTTTATTAATATCTATTATCCAGAGTACATTTGCATGGAATAGAACTATATATTGTTACGTGTGAAAATGCATGTCACTTGTTCCTAATCTTGGCTTCATGTTGGAATCACCAGAGAAGCTTAAATATATTAATGCTTAGTTTTCCCCCTTAAACCGATTATGGTTTAAACAGCATGTGACTTGGTTTTTAGAACTTTAAAGATCTTTAAATCACCACAGGAGAATTTAATTTGCATTCAAAATGAGAACTCATTTTTCAAGAATTTTCTTTCATTGATAACTAGTTTTTCCTGGGTCTTTTATTTCTCCTGAGCAGATGCTGAGGTTCTCAGAGTGATCAGATTTCACAAGGTGAAAATTCTCCCTCTGCATTTCTTGAATTGATTCCCTGACACATGGTGACTCCATTCAAAACAGAAGAAAATAATTTCCAGTTGTGTGCCATTCTCATAATCAGTTATGGATAAGACTATTGTGATCCAAAAGATTGCCATTGGATTAATTTTGGAAGTGGATTTCTAGGCTTTTCAAACTAGTTCATCTTAGTCTGTAATCTCTGAACCTGTTCAAAATTCTGACAACACACAAACCTTTACTGATAGGTGCTGGCTGTACTTTAGGTACATTGGTTGTGAATCAAACCTGTCTTTCAAATAGAAGGTGAGGATTCTACCAATTCTACCCTGTGTCCTGAACACCATGAAGCTGTCCATATGTGTTTATTCATAAATATTATCTCGCTTCTCCAAATTCACTCTTTTATACTTTGTGATGCTAGTACCAGAAAGGAGAGGATCTTTAAACCACTGTTCTGATTTCCCATCTGGTTTTATTGTTAGGTTCTTCCAATAATTATCAGAAAATGTTACTACACTCAAATAAACTTGACATTTTCTTTGTTCTTTTTTACTTAACCTGTGGTGTAGTAACGTCCTCTCTTTAATTATTATATCTTTATTGCTACATTGCTGTTTTTATCCTCTTGTATCATTATTTTACAAACTTCCTATATTGAATACAATATACTCTTTATGTTGTATTAATTCCAGGAATTGAAAAATAACTTAATCTTACGGACTGTGATGTTAGGCATTATGCAAAACCTCTATTTATTTAACTGATTGGAAAAAAATGTTTAGGACATAGTAATGTGTCAATAATTGCACACTATATGGAAGACCAACAGAATAGTTCAACTAACATAGGTTTATGGAAAAAATTAATGTTTTCATATTGCACAACTTCTCGTGTATTATTTTTAAAAGCATACTATATCAATACATTTGCATGTTGATGGCTTCATTTATTGATTGATTGATTTCCTGTCCAGTGGGTTTAATCTTCAGTCTACATCTTGGTTTCTCTGAATACAGACTTTTGGTTCCTAACAGCAGGCCTTACCTGCCTACCATAGAGTTTCTAAAGCTCCCTCTCTCCTGCTGGGTTTCTTCCTTGTTTTGCAAACTGCTTTCTACAATGTTGTAAGAAATCACTTTTTCTAATTCAGAATCTGCTCTTGCCTGGGCAGCAGGTGCCAGCTTAGATCACTAGGTTGGAAAGGCCAATGAGGTGTGTGAGGCCAGAACACTGATGCCACATGCATTCTTCCTGCAATCAGGCTGACTGGCCACAGAGCTCAGGCCATTTTAATCTCTTTACCTCAGGGCAAACATGAAAGTCACATGTGCAGAGAGGACATGTGATCCTTGCTTGTACTAGATAGGTGCAACAGGCAACCCAGGTTCCCCACAGGGTCAGTAAAATATATCCCTACCCTCCAGTGCTCCTTAGAGGCCAAGATGGCCAAACTTCGTCTCTCATACTTTGGACATATTGTCAGGAAGGAACAGTCATTGGAGAAGGATACCATGTTTAGTAAGATGGAGGGTCAGAGGAAAAGAGGAAGACCCCCAACAAGATGGATTGACCAGGTGGCATCATTGATGGACTCAAGTGTGGCAGCAGTAATGAGGTTGGCCCAGGATCAGACATTGTTTCGTTCTGCTATGCATGGGGTCGCTATGAGTTGGTTCTAACTCAATGGCACCTGACAACAACAACAACAACAACAACCCTCCAGGTGCATCTGCATTGTTCTACCACCAAGTTTCACAAGGAGCTAATACAAACCTACCTGAGTGCACATGGGTGATGGTGCCATCTTGTTGCAAAATCCACCTGTACTCATGCTGTGCTCAGGTTCTGCAGCTCTCTGCCTACATTTCAACCATCTCCAGCACATATACCTGGGTACAGACCTGCAACAAGAAATTGTGGAATTTTCAGGCCTCGCAATAAGTTGCCCTAGAACATAACAAAGTAGCTTAAGTTGTTTATTTTCCAATTAACAGGGTACTGCTAAACTTGATCAAGGATTTTCTGACAACAGCTCATATTTTTATTATTAAAATATAATCAGAAAAGCATTTATGGGCTATTGGAAGAATATTAATAAAGTTGAAAATTCATTTCTGGTAATATCCTAACACATACGTGGTATATATGTAGAATCAACCACCGCTCATCTGTCAGCTTGCCATACTGTGGAGGCTTGTTTGTTGCTGTGATTCTGGAAGTTATGCCACTGGCATTCCAAATACAAGCATGTTCACCAATTATAGAAAGGTTTCAGATGAGGTTCCAGATTGAAACAGACTAGAAAGAAGGAGAGATGAAAAACTTCCAAATTATTTAGTCATTCTAAACTTTATGAATACTAGTCGAATACTGTTAAATGTTCTTGTAGTACTTATCAGGTGCCATCAATTTGGTACCAATTCATGGCAACCCTATGCACAACAAAACAAAACACTGCCCAGTCCTGGGCTAACCTCACAATCATTGCTATATTTGAGCTTATTGATGCTTTCACTATGCCAAACCATCTTGTTGGGGTCTGCCTCCTTTTCTTCGACCTTCAACTTTACCAAACACAATATGCTTCTCCGGGGACTGTTCCCTCATAATAAAATGTCCAAACTATGAAAGACAAAGTCTTGCCATCCTGACTTACAAAGAGCACAGTGGCTTTACTTCTTCCACTGCAGATGTATTTGTTCTTTTGGAAGCCCAAGATACTTTCCATATTTTCCTCCAACACCATAACTCAAATCCATCTCAATCCTTCTACGGTCTTCCATATTCATTATCTAACATTCGCATGCATATGTGGTTATGGAAAATACCCTGACTTGGGTTAGGAGCACCTTAGTCCTCAAACTGACACTATATATATGTTGTTTATTGGTACAATGGTGAGGATTTTTGTTTTCTTTACATGAGCTGTAACCTACACCAAAGGCTGTGGTCATTGATTTTCATAAATAAGTATTTTAAGTTGTTTTCACTTTCAGCAATCAAGGTTGTATCATCTTCTTATGGCAGGTTGTTAATGAGTCTTCCTCCAATCTTGATGTCATGTTTTTCTTCATATAATCTAGTTCCTCAGATTATTTATTCAACATGCAGAGTGAATAAATATGGTGAAGAAGTATATCCCTGTCACATGCCTATCATAATTTTAAGCCATTCCATATTCCCTTGATCTGTTTGAAGAATAGCCTTTTGGTCTACATATAGGTTCGTACTGAGCTCAGTTGAGTATTTCAGAATACTCAATGTTGTCCACAGCATGTCATGATCCACACAAGTGAAGGTCTTTGTGTAGTCACTAAAGCACAGATAAACATCATTCTAGCATTCTCTGCTTTCATCTAAGATCCATCTGACTTCAGCAATGATAAATCCTCATTCCATGTTCTCTTTTGAATCTGGCGAGAACCTCTCTGCAAGTTTTATGTCAATGTATGGTTGCAGGGGTTTTTTTGTTTTGTTTTGTTTTTACATTTTCTTTAGTAAAACTTTACTTGCTGGGATATCAAAGATCCTGTCCAGTGAAATCCATATTCCACTGGGTCACCAACTTTGGAATAACACTAATACAGGTTGCTTTCAATCAATTGGCCAAATAGTTGTCTTCACATATCTTAGCACAGATGTGCTCACATATCTGAGCACACACCATTCTGTGGAAAGAAATCAGATGATCTCTAAAGTCAAGTGGGATACATTACAGGTCATAGTTAGGATGTCATGGACTTGTTTTCATTTTCTTCAGCTTCAGTGTGAATTTGCATATGAGAGATCATCTGAAGAACAGATTTGATACATTAAACACTAAAGACCAAAGACCAGAAGAGTTGTGGGATGACATTAAGAACATCATACGTGAAGAAAGCAAAAAGTCATTAAGAAGACAAGAAAGAAAGAAAAGGTCAAAATGGATGTCAGAAGAGACACTGAAAATTGCTCTCCTGCATAGAGATAGATGCTAAAGCAAATGGGAAAAATGAAGAGGTCCTAGAGCTGAACAGAAAATTTCAAAGATTAGTTCAAGAAGATAAAGCCAAATATTACAACAAAATGTGCAAACATCTAAAATCAGAAAACCAAAAAGGTAGAACATGGTCAGCATTTCTCAAGCTGAGGGAACTGAAGAAAAAATTCAAGCCTCAACTTTCATTACTGAAAGATTCCCTGGGAAAATTATTGAATGATGCAGAAAGCATGAAAGATGGAAGGAATACACAGTCACTGTACCAAAATGAAATGCTTAATGATCAACCATTTCAAGAGGTACCATATAATCAAGAGCTGATGGAGGAAGTCCAAGGTGCATTGAAGGAATTGGCAAATAACAAGGCCCCAAGAATTGATGGAATTAATTGATGGAATTAAAATTGAAATATTTCAAGAAAGTAAGGCAGCACAGGAGACACTCACTCATCTCTGCCAAGAAAGTTGGAAAACAACTATCTGGCCAACA
>NW_006409009.1:41564-47207 GCF_000296735.1 Chrysochloris asiatica | reverse complement strand
AGAAAGATGAGGCTTTCTACTCCCATAAAGATTTACACCCTCGGAAACCCTGTACAGGGTCGCTATGGGTTGGAACCAACTCGATGGCACTTAACAACAGCAACAATGATTCATAAGTAGTTCATCACTCTTTCTTCCTAGTTTGTCTTTGTCTGGTAGCTCATCTGAAACCTGTTCACCATGGGTGACCCTGCTGTTTATTTAAAATACCAGTGGCATAGCCTTCAGAATCATACCAACTTACAAGCCACCACAGTATAACAAGCTGACAGATGAGTGGTGGCTGTTTGGTTTTCAGTGGAAACTGTCACTTTAAAATAGGCTGTTTCAAATGGAGGTAAAGGTTAATAGAATATAGGGTAACTTCAAAGAAAATTAATACTTCACAACGTATCATTAAAATGAAAACACAAGAAAAACATGAAAGCATTGAAATTATGAAGAAACTCACAACACAAGGAAAAAAACATGAACTCAACAGAGGAAGGAATGCAGAATAAAGAAGCCAGCAGCACCAAAAACCAAACAAACTGACAATATAACAGCAATTAATTAATACCTATTAATAATCTCTACTTTCTCACATGGAGTAACTGGTGGGCCCAAATCATGAACCTTGTGATTCCCAGTCCAGTGCTTATCATCTGGAGCCACCGTGCTCCATGGTGTGGTACTATGAGTTAATGTGCTGGACTGCAAAGTCAGTTTGAAATGCCAAGTAGGTGGATGAAGCCCACTAGTTGCTCCTTGGAAACACTATTTGTTGTTGATGTTAAGTGCCTTCAAGTCAGTTCTGATCCACAGAAAATTTGTATAGGGTTTTTGAGGAGCAGCTGGTGAGATTAAATCCCCGACCTTGAAGTTCAAACAACTTTGCAGTCTGGCGCATTAACCCATAGCACCACACCAGGACTCCTCGGAAACACTATACAGGATGATTATGGATCAGAACTGGCTCAATGGTACTTAACAACAACAACAACAACAACATCAATAAAGACACTAAATGTCAATGGATTAAATGCCCCAGTGAAGAGACAGAGCGAGGCAGATTGGATAAAAAAACAAGATCCTTAAATATGCTGTTTGTAAGAGACACACCTTAAACACAAAGATGAAAACAGATTAAAAGTTAAAGGATGGAAAAAATATATGAAACTAATAACAATAAAAAATCAGCAGGAGTGGCAATACTAAGCTCTGAAAAAATAAAATTTAAGGAAAAAATCAGCATAACATATAAAGAAGGGCATTATCTCAGGATTACAGGGTCAGTTGAACAAGATGACATAATCATAATAAATATCTAGGATCCCAATGAAAGAGCCCCAAAATATATAAAGAAAACCCTAATAGAGTTGAACAAAGAAATAGACATACCTACAATAATAGTGGGAGATTTTAATACACCACTCATTACACTTATTACACAAAGGATAGAACAACCAGAATGAAACTCAACAAAGACACATAAGAACTAAACAACATAGTGAACCAATGTGTCCTCATAGATGTGTACAAAGCATTCAACCCAACAAAAGCACAACACACATTCTTTCCAGTACACATGAAACATTCTGCAGAATAAACCAGGTGTGTGGTGCTGTGGGTTAATGTGCCAGACTGTAAAGCCTTTTGAACTGCAAGGTTGGTTGTTCAAGCTCACCAGCCACTCCTTGGAAACCCTATCCAGGGTCGCTATGGATCAGAACTGGATCGATGGCACTTAACAACAACACAACAATGCCATCCATAAATTTACAAACACCAAAATACTACAAAGTATCTTCTCAGATCATAATGCTATAAAATTATAATTCAACAATAGGAAGACCAAGGAAATAAAGTCACATACATGGACATGGAATAACACCCTGCTTAACTGCAACAACAAATAAAAGGTGGATTTACAAAATTCCTTTAAAAAAATGAGAATTAAAACACAACATACCACGATCTCTGTGACACAGCAGAAGCAGTGCTGAGAGAATGTTTTACTGCAATAAATGCACATACCCAAAAAGAAGAAAGACCCAAAGTCAACACATTAAAAAAATAAATAAATAAAACCTCCAACAATCAGAAATAGAAATAATAAATATTAGAGCAGAAATAAATCAGAGAAAAAGAGGAAGACCCCCAACGAGATGGATCAGCCAGGTGGCATCACTGATGGCATCAAGTGTGGCAGCTGTGATGGGGTTGGCCCGGGATCGGACATTGTTTCGTTCTGCTGTGCATGGGGTAGCTATGAGTCGGTTCCGATTCGATGGCACCTGACAACAACAACAACATAAACCAGAAAAACTATAGAAAGAATTAATACGACAAGCAGCTGGTTTTTTGAAACATTAATGAAATTGATAAACCTAACAAAAGATAAGAGGAGGACACAAATAGCATGCATAAGAAATGACATGGGTGGTGTTACAGTAGAACCAATGGAAATAAAAATGATAATAACAGAAAATTATGAAGAATTGTTTTTAAAAAATTGAAAATCTAGAGGAGATGGATACATTTTTAGAAAAACACAACCTACCTAAACGTTTTGCATTTTTATTTTTCTAAAGCATGTGGGATAAGCCCCAGTATGGATTTATAATCCACCCTTTACATACAATAACAAAGCTACTAGGCTTTCTCTTCAATTCAGTTCAGTTGCCATTGGAAACTATTACAGTTTAGGCTGGTTGAGTCTTCAGAGTGACATTTGCTGCCAGATTCAGCTCTGGTGACAGAACTGTTATTTTCGTGGAAGTGGTTGTTGCTTGTCATCGCTTTAAACTCACCACTAAAAATGCTTTGCTTGGGGAAGAGCCAGCATGCCCATGTCTTCATGACTCATGCTTCCGCTTGGCTTGGTGTGAGCCTGTGTGCCTTGCATGTTTGTTTTACAGAGAATCAAGTCTTGCGCTGACCTAGGAACCTTGTTATTCATGATTGACTCTGATCCCCACTCCTCTTTGCAGAAGCATTCCACCTGCCCTGCAGAGTCCACACATGCTCTCCGATCCACTCGTGCCTCCGCAGCCTCCTCACATTCCAAGCCCACTGGCAGCAGCTCTCTGGTCTCAAGCTTTGCCTTGAAGAAGCGAGGAATTTACGAGTCTATTGCCAAGGTCAAGCCAGAGAACTTCAAGATGCAGACTTTGTCTCCAAGAGAACCAGCTTCTAAAGTGACTGAGCATGCTTTGCTGAAACCTCCCAGTAAAAAAACCGTCCTCAGGAAAAAGAAGCCTGCCCCGCGGACTTAGATGATGGCAAGCCTCCTGGTCAATAAAGTGTGAAGATGGAATCGCGGAGCCCGCCTATCTCATCGGTTCCTTCGTTTCCTTTCGGGAGGCTTCTCTCCAAAGATGTTAAAAGGTGAAATGGTTTTTAATGCACATGTTATACTGCCTCTTAGATGCTCTCTTTCTAAATGGATCAATCAAGACTGTAGTGGCCAAACACACTGCGCTTTGTTCTACACAAAAGCAAAAGCCACAGTGACTCATTGCCAGCTATCTGAACAGCTGTGTGTTCCCATGTGGGTGATAAAAACGTGCGTGTGAGATCTTCCTTTCTTAGTGAATTGAACAAGGTAAATGGTTAACAACATGAAATATTAAAAATGCGTATTAAACATTTGGTCCTTTTTAAAAATGCTACTATAACTTCCTTCTAAATGTGTGATATTTCCACACTGTAAAGTTGATGAATAATGTTGAATGGAATATTGCCAGAATAGGATATCAAACTTATGATGTCTCTGGTGCTGTAAAATGTATTAGACTTCAGTGCAGATTATTTTTTAAATTGTAACAATTTTCGATGCCAGGGAGCTCAAGGTGAGTGGTCAGCTTTGCATAGACAATGTAATTGGACCATGGTAGGGGACTGGTAGGAGTCCCTGGGTGGTACTGTGGGATAAAGCACTGGACAATTTGAACCACAAGGTCAGCAGTTCAGACTCACTAGCCGTTCCTTGGAAACCCTATACAGGGTCACTGTGAGTCGAATCGACTGATAGCACTGAACAAAACAACAAAAAGGGGGACTGGTATGCAGCTTGTACTGTTTATTTGAAAACACTTCATCAGAACTTGTAAAAGTCAGAGCTTTATTCAATGAAAATGGTGATTTGGTATGAAATTTTAGGGAGCTGTGATTTTTCTTACCAAGTTTTGTAACCAGTTCTAGTTTCTATATTTGGATCAGAGAAAGACCTCAAGTTTATATGTAAAGACAGTTGATAACTACCTTTATCTTGCACTGTAGCCTTCGAGTTTTGTCCAAAACCTTGATCCAAGTGCCTTTGTGTTTTCAGTTTGTTTAGGGGTGCTGTGAGACTGCTGTGCTAAGAAGTCTTATATGGTTGGTTGTAAACACTGGGATATAATTAATTGCTTAGTAGCATGGTTTCATGTGGTCAGGAAGAAAGCATTTTACATTAGGACACCGGATGTTGGCATTCTGCTGCCTATGCGATAAGTATGTTTGACAGAAATAAATTTCCTCAGATCTTACATCTTTTCATGGGTTACCGTAACTGTCAGCACCTAAAGAGTTCTTGGTTTGGGGACTGAATAATAGAGCAGTTTGAGCAAGCACCATGTTTCAGCTCCATCTTCATCAACATTGAGAAGACAGTCTTAAATTTCACATGCTGCAGTTTCTAGGTTTTTTGCCATTTCACCGTACTGTTTAGTTTTTGAATTCGTACATATCACCACTTTTCCATTTCATTTTCTAAGTCAACTGCTTGTCAGGGAGAGAGATAAATTTCCTCCTAAAGTGCTGGGGTCCACAGGTTTAATATCTATCAGACTAGAAGTACCAGAAATCAAAATGCATATAGAATGCACCACCCAACATTTCTTTATTCATAAGCTACTATTTCTTGAAGCTGTACGTAGATTTTTCCTCTTCTGCAGTTGCATCTGAAATGATTAGAAACTAATGATTCTAAGCAGTTACCAATTGTGCCAATCCATCTGTAACAATGGCTCTTTTGAAAGTCCTCTTACCACAAAGATGTCGTAAGAAATTCTGTTTGCACCAATCGAGAGCAGTACCATTGTGTTTGGAACAGCTTTCCCATTGCTCATTCATTTTAGAATCTTTTGGTGTTGGTAATTGCATAGACTTCACAGCAGCAGAAAATTAGCTCTGTTTGGGGACTCTTTCTAGAACTGCCCTTATCTTCAACAGCATAGGAAACTGTTCTTGTGATGATCAGGATCTCCTAATACTTTTATCAATACATTTCTAATTCTGTGAAAACCATGATTTAATTATTTTAAAACTTATACTTTCTTGTAAATAATGTGACATATGAATTGTCCAAAAAATAACTTGGGATACCTTCTTACTGTCAGCTGTATTTTTTTCTGTACAAAACTTGTCTTCCAGAATTGGGTCCTGCATGTCCTCCAAGTATTTGCCATTATGTCTGTGATCTTTCCATGTCAAACTAGTTGAACACTGTAATGACATGAGAATAAACCACTCAGAGCTTAAAAAAAAAAAACAACACACCAAAAAATCCAACATCCATTCCTGATAAAAACACAACAAACTAGGAATTGAAAGGAAATGCCTCAACATAATTAAGAGCATATATACAATAACCTCATATGGTTGTGAAAGCTGGACAGT
>NW_006409009.1:37217-40620 GCF_000296735.1 Chrysochloris asiatica | reverse complement strand
GGAAGACTTAACATTGTGAAAATGTCAATACTACCCAGAACAATTTACACATATAACGCAATCCCAGTCCAAATTCAAATGACATTCTTTAAAGAGATGCAAAAATGATTACAAACTTTATATGGAAAGGAAATATACCCTGGATAAGCAAAGCACTTCTTAAGAAGAAGAACAAATTTAGAAGCCTCTCACTCTCTGATTGCAAAAGTTATGAATTGCTACAGTGGTGAAAACAGCCTGTTACTGGTATAATGAAAGATATAGATCAACGGAACAGAATTGTGAATTCCAAAGTAAACTCATCCACATACTGCAAACTGATCTTTAACAAACAGCCGAAGTACGTTGATTGGGGAAGAGATAGTCTCTTCAGCAGATGGTGCTGGCAGAACAGGAAATACATATGCAAAAGATTAAAACAAGACCTTTACCTCACACCATACACAAAAGCCAATTCAACATGGATAAAAGACCTAAATGTGAATCCCAGAATTATAAAGGTCATCAATAAAAAATAGGGACAAATTTAAGGACCCTAATACAGGGCACACATAGACTACCAAACTTTGTGAGAATTATACAATCCAAAGAAGACAAAATAGTTGATTGTTGGGACATACTAAAAATTAGAAACTTATGTGCATCAAAAGATTTCACCTAGAGAGTAAAAAGTGAGCCAGCAGAATGGTGGAAAACAAACAAACAAACAAAAACGATTTTCAGTGACATATCAGACAAGGGACTAATTTCTAAAAACTATAGAAACTACAACACCTCTTCAAGAATAAGTCAAATAACCCAATTAAAAAATAAGCACTGGACACGAACAGACACTTCACTAAGGAAGCTCAGGCAGCCAACAAACATAATGAAGAAATGTTCACTATCATGAGGCATTAAAGAGATGCAAAAAAAAAGAAAAATGAACCATCATCTCACACCAGATCAGAGGACAATAAATGCTAGTGCAGATGTGAAGAGACTGGGATCCTCCTACATTTCTGATGGGAATACAAAGTGGTTCAACCACTTTGGAAAACAGTATGGCACCTCCTCAGGAAGTTGGAAATAGCAATTCCTTATGATCTAGCAATTCCTCTGCTTGGCATATATCCACAACAAATATGATCAAGTACATGCATAGACAAATGCACACCAATGTTTATCACAGCACTATTCACAATAACATAAAGATGGGGACAGCCTAAGTGCCCATCAATGGAAGACTGTATAAACAAACTTTTGTACATACACAGAATGGAATATTATGCTACCTTGAAGAATAACAAGGAAGCTACAAACCACTGCATAACATGGAAGAACCTTGAGAACATTATGCTGAGTGGAATTAGTCAGTCAGAAAATGAAAAACGTTGCATAAGACCACTATTGTAAAAGCTTAATAAAAGATACCCATACTGAAAATAAATAAATAAATAAAAATCTTTATGGATTACCAAGGGTAGGAGGGAGGGCATGATAGAACACAGGTTAGAAGATAGAAACATCATAGTTTGGGTGTAGGGGAGGGCAGTATACAAGAAGGGGGAGAGGGATGGTAGAACAAGGTAGATAGGGCAGGTTTGCATGAGCTAAATGGGACAGAGGTAAATAAATATGTATGTTCAACCTTGGAATAACAGGGTTCGGTGATACAGGGATTGAGGCATACTCTGAATGGGTAAAGATGAGAAATAATGTTAAGATGCTTGCCTGTCTTATGAATATCGATTTCCCTTGCCTACTATTGTAAAATAGACTCTTGAATAGGATAGAAAGAAATATTGGGAAACATGATTACAGAAAGCTGTAAAGCCCTCTTCAGCATATAGCTGATTGAAATATCTCACAGGGGTTCTAGAAATTGCCCAGTGAAATTGGCTTCTTGTGAGGCCTTTGTAAAGTATAGGACATTAGATGCAATCCTGAGCTCCAGCCAGAACCTTCTGAAGTGGGACATTCCCACTTGAAAGGACAAGAAAACCAGCCTGGACCAATTAGAAGAACAGGAGCTACTTATTTAAAGAGAGGACAACAGGAAAACAACAACAACAAATGGCAATCTGGTTGTTGTTGTTGTTGTTGTTATGTGTCGTGGAGTCGGTTCTGACTCAGAGCGACCCTCTATGGGGTTTCTGAGGCTGTAAATTTTTATGGGAGCAGAAAGCCTCATCTTTCTCCCACAGAACAGCTGGTAATTTCAAACTGCTGACTGTGAGATTAGCAGCCCGATTCATAACCACTATGCTACCAGAGCTCCTTTGCAATATGATTGTTGTTGTTGTTAAGTGCCGTTGGGTTGATTCTGACCCGTAGTGACCCTGTATAGGGTTTCCAAGGAGCAGCTGGTGAGCTTGAACCACTGACTTTGCAGTTCAAATGACTTTGCATTATGGCGCATTAACCCACAGCACCACAGCAGGACTCAATTACTACTGATAGAACTTCATAAATAAGGCAGAAGGAAAATCAAAGCAGTAATGGGACAATTTTCATTCTTCTCTCACCTCTTCCACTACCCATGCTAGCATACAAAAATAGTTTAAAAGAGTGAGTATAGAATACAGAGACAAGGGTTTAATCACCAGCAAGTATTATCAACTCTGTAAATTATACAGAGAAAACACGGGAAGAAGTATTACTAGGATTATTGAAAAAAAATTATGCAGTCTGATGTTAGGGTAAGCTTTTCTTATCTTTGCCATTGTGAACTCTGATCACTCCAATATTGTCAAAAACTCCACATGAGGAAGACAAGTAGGCATTTAGATATTATCCCATCATATCCAGCAGTGTACTACAAGATAGATTTTGAAATATTCTTTTTGCTTATGAATGTGATACCTTTCTCTTAAATTTTTCATTCTCAGCATAATAAACAATATGATTACAGAATTCAAAACCTAGACATACCTATAAAGTGAACAAAAACTGTGAGGAATGTACTCCTTCAGAATAATCAATATACACGATAAAAAGGCCAGCACTTGTTCCCAAACAGAGTTCAGTAGGCAGGAAGAGTCAGGACGAAATGACAAATGAAAATAGGGAGCTTAGAGAAGAAGTGGGAAGAGTGCTATTACAGTGAGGTTATTAAGACAAATATCATGAAACAAAATGGGATAAATTGTTAAATGGAAAACTAATAAGTTTTTTAAACTTTCATCTAAGCCATAACAAAATGTTCAAAAGAACTTGACTGGATCTCTCAAAAGGGAATACAAGAAACATGGGCAGAACGACTGTTACTACAAGAACAAGCAACATGCTTGTCCAGAAAACATCAAAGTAAGTGGTCGGGTCCCCTCAGAGAAAACCCACTTCCAAGACTAAGATCAATGGGAATACACACTGTGATTGGTGAACAGGCTCGACACCGATAAGGGGAAGTGAGGGAAAAACA
>NW_006409009.1:30431-36492 GCF_000296735.1 Chrysochloris asiatica | reverse complement strand
CAACTGTGTGCTGAAGACCTGAGGGGCACGGGGGAAGGATTGCATGGAGGGGATAGTAACCATGGCAATGAGACTATATACGATGGAATGAATGTAAAAGTAATATTCTCCAAGGCAAATTATCACATAATTCACAATAAATCATTTTTTTTTAAAAAGGGAATACAAGAAGATTGTACTGCAAGATTCCAGTATTACTCTTTTAAGAGATGGAAAACTAATAAACTACGTATTCAAATGAAAGAAACTCTGGATGAGCAAAGCAGTGCTGAAGAAAATAAACAACATAGGAACACTCAAACATCTTGATCTCAAAACCTATTATACAGACATGGTAGTCAAAAACAACCTGGTACTATACAACAAAAGACACCAAGGTTAATGGAACAAAATTGGGAATCCAGAGTAAACCAATCCACATAAAGACAGATGATTTTTGACAAAGGGATGACATACATAAAATTGGTAAGAAATTATCTCTCTAACTGCTGACAGGACTGGATATCCATTTGCAGAAAAATGAAACAAGACCAATAACTCACACCACATACAAAAACAAACTTAAGATGGATCAAAGGTCTATATGTGAAACCTAGAACTACAAACAGCATCTTTGAAAAACTAGGGACAAATTTTGTTGTTGTTGTCAGGTGCCATCGAGTCAGAACCAACTCATAGCGACCCCATACACAGCAGAACAAAACAATGTCTGATCCTGGGCCAACCTCACTACGGCTGCCACACTTGAGTTAATCAATGATGCCACCTGGCCAATCCATTTTGTTAGGGTCGTCCTCTTTTGATCAGACCCTCTATCTTACAAAGCATGATATCCTTCTCCAATGTCTGTTCCCTCCTGATAATATGTCCAAAGTATAAGAGATGAAGTTTGGCCATCTTGGCCTCTAAGGAGCACTCTGGCTATACTTCTTCCAAAATAGATCTATTGGTTCTTTGGCAGCCCATGGCACTTTCAATATTCTTCTCCAACACCAAAACTCAAAGGCATCAATTCTTCTATGACTTTCTTTATTCACTGTCCAGCTTTCGCATCCATATGAGGTGATTGAAAACACCATGGCTTGGGTCAGGCTCACCTTAGTCCTCACTCTGACATCTTTGCTCTCCAACACTTTAAAAAGTTCCTGTGCAGCACATTTGCCTAATGCAATATGCCATCTGATCTCATGACTGCTGCTTCCATGAGTGTTGATAGTTGATCCAAGAAGAATGAAGTCCTTGAAAACTTCAATCTTTTTTCCACTGATAAGAATATTGTTTATTGGTCCAGTGGTGAGGATTTTTGTTTTCTTGACATTAGGATATAATCCATACTGAAGGCTGGGCTCTTTGATCTTCATCAGTAAATGTTTTAAGTCCTCTTCACTTTCGGCAAGCAAGGTTGTATCATCTGCGTATTGCAGGTTGTTAATCAGTCTTCCTCCAATCCCGATGCCATGTTCCTCTTCATATAACCCAGCTTCTCAGATTATTTGCTCAGCATACAGGTTGAATAAGTATGGTGAAAGAATACAACCTTGTCACACACCTTTCCCAATTTTAAAACATTCAGTGTTCCCATGCTCTGTTCGAACAACTGCTTCTTGGTCCAGGTACAGATTCCTCAGAAGTACAATTAAGTGTTCTGGAATACCCATATTTTGCAATGTTGCCCATAACTTGTCATGATCCACACAATCAAAAGCCTTTGTTTAGTCAATAAAGCATAGGTAAACATCATTCTGATATTCTCTGTTTCAGCCAAGATCCATAGGACATCAACAACAATATCTCTTGTTCCATGGCCTTTTCTGAATCCAGCTTGAACCTCTGGAAGTTCTCTGTCAATGTTTGATTGTAGCTGTTTCTGTATTAGCTTTAGCAAAGCTTTACTTGCTTGAGATATCAAAGACATGTGTGGATTGCAATGAAAGACATGAAACAAAATAATAATCAGAATGTGGAATACACAATATTTAAATCTAAGAAAAGTTGAGGTTGTCAAAAATGAAATTAGAAAGCATAAAAATTAATGTTCTAAGCATTAGTGAAGTGAAATTGACTGGCATTGGTCATTTTGAATTGGACAATCATGTAGTTTACTAAGATGGGAAGGCCCAATAGAAGAAGAATGGCATCACAATCATCGTCAAAATGAATATTTCAATATTCATCTTGATGTTCATGCTATCTGTGATAGGATAATCTCTATATTCCTACAAGGAAGGCAGTCATTTTGACGGCACTTAACAACAATAACAAGGAAAGTAAGTTAGTACTACTAAGATTCTCATTTACACACAAACTAAATAAAGTCAGATTCCAGCTGATACGAAGTGAGGGGAGATGTACAAGAATGCCCAAACTTGTAGATATAGTACTCATTTGACCTAGCTTCGATGACTGGATAATCAGAACATGACTAGAGAGAGAGAGAGGGAAAAAATTTTTTAAAAAAGATAAAGAAAACAAGTGTAAATTGCTACAATTTGATGAACTTGACCTATACTTATGGATGTAGTAGCTTAAAATACCAACCAAGAGCTAATGAATCGTCATAGCAAGGATGCGTTCCATCCCCTCTGTACACAGGATTGAGAGGGATGGGCAACTTAGACATTAGCTACCTTAAATGGGAATTGGTAGGGGGAATATAAAGGCATGAAGTGACTGGCTTACAAATTTTCAAGAGGGAGTTCAGTATCAGAATGCACAGGGGAAGGTAGAATCCCTACTGAATAGTTTTCATCTTGTCTAGACAGGTATGGTGAAAGGAGGCAGTGATAAGACTCTTATGGTTCAATAGCGAGAATTTGTTAATATGAATATTTGCAATTGCCACAATTGTAAAGGTAGAAGTTTTGTAACAAATGGGGGGGAAATTTAATCTTACAATTCAGAAACAGAGGACCATAGGACCAGCAAGAGAGATGAGTGGGAGCAAAGCATGGGACCCTATCAAAAGAAGCAGCAACACCAGAGATGGAGGCAGGAATGATGACATGGAGAGATAGGGCAGCTGAGGACTCTGGACAAATGGAAGGAGAAAAAATGTGCTGGCAGCCAAGAGCCAGGTTTGCAGAATGTGTGCTTTAGTGTTTAAATGATTATATATTCCTAAGTGTTTTGATGTACATCCAAAAAAGAAAAAAACAAAGGAAATATAATACTGCTGAATGATGATGCATAGAGGGGATTATAATCATTGCAATGAAATGAAATACAATAGGATGAGAGTAAAACTGATGGTCTCCCATGTAAACTATCACTAAATTCACAATAAAAACTTTTAAAAAATACCTAAAGCCAGTGATGTTGAAATTGAAGAGTATTACCAACTTAATCAGAGAGTAAGGTTGCTCTGTATGATAATCACTGGACTGTAAACAACAAGGCTGACAATTGGCATCCATAAGTTGCTCCATGGAAGAAATATAACATTTTCTGCTCAAAGATGTACAGCCTCAGACCTCAGAAACCCTATAAATTATTGCTGTGAGTTGATGACACTGACTTGATGACACTTACCAATAACAACAATCAACTTATTCAGTATGAAATTGATCATATGTGCAATCAAGATGCATTGATAATTACTGGTGATAGGAATGTGGAAGTTGGAAATAAAGAGGTAGGACAAGTGGTTGAAAACTATGGTCTTGGTGATAGAACAAAGCTGGAGATCACATATTAGAAATTTATAAGACTAATGGCTTATTCATTGAAATGTCCTTTTAATAAACAACATAAAAGGAGGCTGTATATGTGACCATCAACAGATAGAATATACAGGAATTAAATTTACATTTTTGGAAAAGGGAATGGAGAATTTTAATATCTTTAGCTGAAACAAGACCAAGGGCTGACTGTGGAACAGACCATCAATTGCTCATATGCAAGTTCAGGTTGAAGCTGAAGAAAATTAAAACAAGCTCATACGAGCTAAAATATGACCTTTAGTAATTCCCTCTTGAATTTAGGGACCATATCAAAAGCAGATTTGATGTATTAGGAACTAATGACTAAATACCATATGAGTATTTCACACATGAAGAAAGACAGAGTTCCAGTTTGAGTGGTGGCAGAGACAGCCAGATAAGAAAGGCTCCATGAGGGAGGGATAGAAAACCCAGAGAAGCTGTACTCACGGAACACCACCAGAGCTCTGGATCTACCATAAGTTCCAGAACATCAGTTTCCCACATGTGCAAGTGAAACAATCACAATATAAAGTTAAATATTGTGATTTAGGAATCACTGGAGACTGGACTCCATCTGGTGCCACCCCACCCAGGCAGCGTTCAAAAGGTGGGGCTACAGCCAGACCAACACAGAGAACCGGTGCTAAAAGCCGTATCATGATATTTGTAAAAGGAAGTGCAGGGAATTCTACACATTTTTTTCCTCCTCTTCCCTGCAGTGCCTATTTTGCCCAGCCCAGATGCCTTCACCCGAGTGGGTGTGCAGCACCTCCCAAAAAAAGTCCAGCACTGACCCCACAGTTTTCCCACGGTACAGAGAGAAAGAGCTTGGTGGCCACTTATGACGTCAGCCTCAGGGTTGTAGCTCTAAAATTAACATGTGCAGGACCCTTTACTCCACCTATTTAGCGAGAAAAAAGCAGGCCCATCAGGCCTGACAGACAAACCATAAAACAATCTGAAAAGCCCAAACTTAAAAGAATGCAACTATCTCAAGAATTACCGTGTACACATGCAGATACCTAACTGACCTTCAGAGACAAAAATCGTGGACAATCTTTCAACCATTAACTTCTCAATATCTATCTGTGCACCTCCACAGTGGTGACTAAAGGAGGAGCCTGAGTGAGTGGACATCCCCACCCACAGCTGGAGGTTTCTACAGTGCACACACACTGCATGTGTAGCAAGACAACTGGACAGTTGGCCACAGTTTTATTTTTGTTTCAAAGTGGTGGCTTTTGTCTCTGCTTTTATATTGCTTCTGTTTTGGGGCCTTTTGATCACACATTTTTCCTGGAAGTGGGAGCTTTTTCTCCCTATGTTACCCAAGAAGAGACAGCAATCATGGCCATATAGCCAAGCTACTAGCATACCGCATAATATCCCACCATTGAGACAAGAGTCAATAACAGCTGCTAAGCATTATATGCATAAAGGGAAGCCTATCTCCTGATCAAATCCACCAAAGGACACCCAGTAAGCTTAATAACACAGTAACAAGCATCCACTTAAGCATTAAAGAACCCACATAGCTACTGGAAATGACAAACAAAACATCTCAAACACAACAAGTGATCTCAAAGCATGTCCAAAACAGAAAAGAGTGACTGAGACAAATGTGCTGGAGATAGACAGAGGTTCCCCAGAAGAAGAAGAGGTTTTGGATTTGCCTGAGAAGGAATTCAGAAGAATGATATGGAAACAAATTCAAATGCTCTGAAAAGGGGTGGAGGAAAACAAGGCAGAAGTCAGGAAAGTTACTACAAGAGCAATCAAATAAGATTGACACAGCATTGGAAACAATTCAAAACCTGAAAAAAGAGGTCCAGATGGTTAATAATAAAACATCAGAAATGGACAATACACTGAAAGGGGAAAGGAGTAGAATAGAAGAGATGGAAGCCTGACTAGCGAGCTGGAAGACAAATCTCTCAAACCTGCTAAGATAGAAGAGCAAGCTGAAAAAAGGATGAAAAAAATCGGAAGAGAGTCTAAGATTCATGCTGGTTAACATGAAGAGGAACAACTTAAGAATTATTGGCATTCCAGAACAGGAAGAATCAGAAAAGTCCACAGAGGAGATAGTTGAAGACCTTCTGGAAGAAAATTCCCCTAGCATCCTGAAAGATGAGTAGATAAACATTCAAGAAGGTGAAGGTATCCCTGGAAGGATAGATCCCAAAAGAAAGTCACCAAGACATATAATAATCAAGCTCTCCAAAATCAAAGACAAAGAGAGAATCCTAAAAGCGTCCTGGGAGAAGAAAGTGTCAGTTACAAAGATAAGCAAATCAGATTAAGCTCTGACTATTCAGCAGAAACCATTCAGGCAAGAAGGCAATGGGGAGACATAAAAA
>NW_006409009.1:28103-29591 GCF_000296735.1 Chrysochloris asiatica | reverse complement strand
AAAAATATATACCAAGTTAATTACAACAATAAACAAGCAGGAGTGGCAATTCTAATATCTAATAAAGTGAACTTTAAGACAAAAACCAGCATACGAGATAAAGAAGGACACTATCTTATGATCAAAGGGAATTGAGCAAGATGACATAACCATAATAAATATCTACACTCCTAATGAAAAAGCACCAAGATATATAAAGCATTCCTTACTAGAAATGAAGAAAGAAATAGATAAATCTATAATTATAGTGGGGAATTTTAATATGTCACTTTCTAAAAGGGAGAAAATGATCAGGAAGAAACTCAACAAAGTCACAGAGGAACTAAACAGCACAATCAACCAACTTGATCTCAGAGAATTCAACCCAACAACAGCACAATATACTTTCTTCCCCAGTGCACATGAAACCTTTTCCAGAATTGACCATGTGTTAGGTCACAAAGCAAGCCTGCATAAATTTACAAAGATCAGAGTGCTCAGAGCATCTTTTCAGACCACAATGCTAAAAAAAAATAGAAATCAACAACAAGAAGACAAAGGAAATAAAGTTGAATACATGGAAACTGAACAACACCTTGCTGAAAAGTGACTGGGTAAAATAAGAAATTAAACATGAATTCATAAAGTTCCTAGAAACAAACAAGAATGAAAACACAACATGCCAAAATCTTTGGGACACAGCGAAAGCAGTGCAGAGAGGACAATATATTTTGAAAAATGCACACATCCAAAAAGAAGAAAGAACAGAAATTAATACATTAATACAGCATCTCCAAAAATTAGAAACTGACCAACAGAGGGAACCCCCAATCACCAATAGAAAAGAAATAATAAAGATAATAGCAAAAATAAATGAGATGGAAAACAGAAAAACAATAGAAAAAATCAACAGGACAAGAAGCAGGTTCTTTGAAAGGATTAATAAAATTGACAAACCACTGGCAAACCTAACAAAATAAAAGAGGTGGGAGATACAAATAACTAACATTAGAAACCACACGGGTGATGTCACAATGGAAATAAATGAAATCAAAAGGATAATAGAAGAATACTATGAAGAGTTGTACTCCAACAAATTTGAAAACTTAGAAGAGATGGGTGCATTTTTAGAAAAACACAACATACCAAAACTTACACATAGTGAAGTAGAAAACTTGAACAGACCCATAAAAATAGATGAAATTGACCAGGTCATCAAAAAACTCCCAACCAAAAGAAGTCCAGGCCCAGACGGCTCCACTGGTGAGTTCTATCGAACACTTGGGGAAGAGCTGTCACCAAATCTACTCAAATTATTCCAGAATATAGAAGAGGATGGAAAACTTCCTAATACTTTCTATGAAGCAAGCATAACCCTCATACCAAAACCAAGGAAGGACATCACTAAGAAAGAAAACTACAGACCAATATCCCTCATGAACATAGATGCAAAAATTCTCAACAAAATCCTAGCCAACAGAATCCAGAAGCATATCAAAAAAATAATAC
>NW_006409009.1:26543-27693 GCF_000296735.1 Chrysochloris asiatica | reverse complement strand
TAGGAGCCATCGAGACTGCTAGGGTTATAGTTAGAAGCTTTGTAAGAGCTTGAGAAATTTTAATTTTTGGAAGTTAGTGATGTATGAAGTTAATTGAAAATATAATTTGTATTTGAGATTACAATTAGGAATTTAGATCCCTGGGGAGTAGCAGGATATAGAATGTTTAAACAAAGCTTAAGAGCCTTGGGAATATCTGGATAATAAGACATTATCCAGATATTCCCAAGGCTCTTAAGCTTTGTTTAAATCTAGTTACAGTTACAGTTGATACGTTTCAAAGAATAATAAATAGGAGGTTAAGGGTAACAAAATCCTTATAAAGGTTAACGTGACATTTTTAGAACAATAAGGTTGGGTTACAGAAATCAGATATTGTCTAACTACATAAAGGGGAACAAGGAAGATTTTGATGTTCTTGATGTTCTATATTGAAATGATTAATTTGTCTGATTTAGACCACTACTTTGAAAAGAATGAATAGTACATTGATGGTATAGAGTAGTATAAGAGCTGTCCAAGAATTTGAAATAAACGGAGAAGAGTCACCATTCATCGAGAACCATTGATTCTGTGTGCTTCGCCAATGCCACATCTCCCTCTTGGGACCCCAAATAAGTGTATCAAGGCTGGTCCACGACAATCATGACCAAGTGGGTTTCATAAAAGGGATGCAAGAATGGTTTAATATTAGAAAAACAATCAACATAATCCACTATATAAATAAGAAAAAGGAAAAGAACCACATAATCATATCAATTGATGCAGAAAAGGCATTTGACAAAAGCCAACATCCATTCCTGATAAAAACATTCAACAAAGTAGGAATTGAAGGGAAATTCCTCAAAATAATCAAGGGCATTTATACAAAACCACCAGTTTACATCACTCTCAATGGAGAGAAACTGAAAGCCTTCCCTCTGCGAGTGGTAACCAGACATGGATGCCCTTTTTCACCACCCCTTTTCAATATTGTTTTGGAAGTATTCACCAGAGCTATACAGCAAGATAGGGAAATTAAAGGCATCCAAATTGGCAAAGTGGAAATAAAATGCTATTTGCAGACGATATGATACTATACGTATAAAACCCCAAAGACTCAGTAAAAAAGTTACTAGACATCATTGGAAGATTCAGCAAAGTGGCAGAG
>NW_006409009.1:24241-25437 GCF_000296735.1 Chrysochloris asiatica | reverse complement strand
ATACCATGTTCCTGGATAGAAAGACTCGACATCGTGAATCTGTCAAAACTACCCAAAGCAATTTACACATATAATGGAATCCCAATCCAGATTCCAGCAACATTCTTCAAAGATTTGGGAAAGACGATTACAAACTTTATGTGGAAAGGCAGGAAACCCAGGATAAGCAAACCACTGCTCTAGAAGAATAAGGTTGGAAACCCTCACTCCACGATTTCAAAATCTACTACACAGCCACAGTAGTAAAAACAGCCTGGTACTCATACAATAAAAGATAGATTGATCAATGGAACAGAATCGACAATCCAGAAATTAACACATCTACATACAGGCAACTGATTTTTAACAAAGGACATAGGTATGTTACATGGAGAGGAGATAGTCTCTTTAACAGATGGTGCTGGCAGAACTGGAAAGCAATATGCAAAAGATTGAAACAAGACCTTTACCTCACGCCCTATTCAAAAACCACCTCAGCATAGATTAAAGACCTAAATGTGAATCCCAAAATTATGAAAGTCCTCAATGAAAAATCAGGGACAAATGTGAGGGCTCTAATTGGCAGACACCATGTTATATAGAGGAACAGAATGGCGAGAAATCCTGCGCATGAAAAGCTCATTGTTTTAGCAAAGTGACAATCGAGTGTCTCCTTGGTTGGCAAAGCTTCAAGGAGAGCCTCATACGGAGGACTTTCAGTCTTTGTCTTTTCCTTTTATGAATAGTTTATTTATATTTTGATTTTTTTAAAATTTTATTATAGCAGTTTTTAGTAGAACTTTTCAATAATTATATTAAAGGTAAAAAATTACATTTAGACACCTTCACACCATATTCAATCATGCGTAGTCCTAAAGAATGCTTTTCACACTAATAATAAGTTTTACCACTAGGAAAAACCAGCTAAAGTTTTTGCCAGATCAAGTTTAAGATTACATTCAACATTCTGTGTAGTTTCGGTCAGGGACATTAAGACCTCTAGAAAATTAGCTAAAATACAATTAAGGGCTAAGGGAATAGTAACAGATCATAAGCAGAAATTTAACTAGATGTTTTGTATAGAGAAGTTGTTATAAGGAAGTTTTTCCATTTCTTCTTAACTACAAAACTTTAAATGATTTTTTATGCTTCTTGTTTTTCTTGTTTAATCAATCATGAGAAACAACTGTGTGGTCAGTTACCATAGCAAATAATCT
>NW_006409009.1:20151-21263 GCF_000296735.1 Chrysochloris asiatica | reverse complement strand
TCTTTAAATTTCAATGTCAATCTTGATACAATCCTGATATAATCAAGATACATATAAGATACAATCAAGATGTTCTCTCCTAATCCTATCAATCCTGGTATAATCCTCGAAGGTAGAAATAGGAGTTAAGATTTAGAATTATGTTTTAAGGTTAACCTGACATTTTCAGATGTCAGAAAGATTAAGGTATTTTAACAACATCATTTGTGTAATGCTTAAAAGAAATTGACTGTTATGAAATCATAGTGTATCGTAACGGTATATAAGGAGATGAAAAAATTAAGTAAAAAAATCATCTTTATCAAAATTCAGCACAAATCATTGACTCCATGTGATTTCTTTCTTCAGCCGACGCCACACATTCCTTCGTGAGCCCCCTAATAAGTGTGTCGGGGCTGGCCCCCGACATCTAATATAGGGAATGCACAGACTATAAAACATTTTGAAAATTACACAAACAAATGTAGGCAAAATTGATGATTGGGACATACTGAAAATTAAAAATGTATGGTCATCAAAAGTCTTCACCAAAAGAGTATAAAGGAAATCCACAGAATGGGAAAAAATATTTTGCAACAATACACCAGACAAGGGACTCATTTCTGTAATATATAGGAAACTACAACACCTTTATAAGAAAAAGACAAATAACCCAATTAAAAATGGGTACAAGAAGAGATCTGGGCAGTCAACAAGCATATGAAGAAATGTACATGATCACTTGCCATTGTTGTTGTCAGGTGCCATCAAGTCGGAACCGACTCATAGCAACCACATGCACAGCAGAACGAAACAATGTCCAATCCTGGGCCAACCTCACTACCGCTGCCACACTTGAGTCCATCAATGATGCCACATGGTCAATCCATCTCGTTAGGGGTCTTCCTCTTTTTCTCTGACCCTCCACCTTACCCAGCATGACATCTTTCTCCAGCGACTGCCCTCTCCGAACAATAAGTCCAAAGTATGAGAGACGAAGCTTAGCCATGTTGGCCCCCAAGGAGCACTCTGGCTGCACTTCTTCCAAAACACATCTATTGGTTCTTTTGGCAGTCCATGGCACTTTCAATATTCTCCTCCAACACCACAACTCAAAGGCATCAATTCTACAA
>NW_006409009.1:15049-18825 GCF_000296735.1 Chrysochloris asiatica | reverse complement strand
CCCACAAGAAATACAAGCCATAACACAAGTAGATATATGCACACCAATGTTCACAGCAGCACTATTTACAATAGCAAAAAGATGGAGACAGTCTAAGTGCTGTCTTAAATAAAAATAGAGACAGCCAAAATTTCCACCAATTGAAGAATGGATAAACAATTTTTGGTAAATACACACAATGGAATACTATGCTACCTTGAAGAACAGCACGGAAACTGCAAGCCACTGCATAACATGGATGAACCTTGAGGACATTATGCTGAGCTAAATTAGTCAGTCACAAAAGGAGAAATTTTGCATAAGACCATTATTGTCATAGAGTAAGAAAAAGAACCCACATTAAAAAGGGGGGGGAAATATATATATATTTGCTGATCACCAGGATTTATGGATGAGAGGAGTGGAGGGAGGGAAGGGAAGATAGAGCACAGGATAAGGAATAGACACAGGATAACTTGGGTACAGAGAGGTGGGGGGGGGAGGAAGCAATACACAACAAGGGGGAGGGGAATGGAAGAACAAGGCTAATGGGAGAACAGTGAGGCAGGTTTGCCTGGGCTAAATGGGACAGAGGTAAATGATGATGTATGCACAACTTTGGAACTTCAGTGCTCCCGGATACAGGGATTGATGCATGGTTTGAAGAGGTAAAAGAGGGAATAGTGTTAAGGTGATTGGCTGTCTTTTGAATTTTGGTTTCCCTTGCCTACCATTGTAAAATTGACATTTGATGGGGGGAGAAAGGAATCCCCAGAATCATCACTACAAAAAGTTTGTAAGTCCGTCTTCAGCCTATAACTGATTGGAATACCTTAAAAGAGGCTAGAAGTTTCCCAGTGAAAGAGGCTTCCTGTGGAGCCTTTACACTGCACAAAACCATAGGTGGAATCCAAAACCCCATCCAGAAACAACTGAGGTAGGAAATTTCCACTGGAAAGGATGAGAAGATCAGCCTGGAGCATCTAGAAGAACAGAAGATACTTCGTGAAAGAATGACCAGCAGAAAAAAAATCCAAAACAATAACCGCAGTCTGATTGATTACTATAAGAACAAGCAAGCTGTTCGACTGGGAGCCATCAAGGCAAGTGGTCAGGATCCCTCAGAGCAAACCCCCTTCCAAGACTGAGCCTCAAGGGGAATACATGAGCAGGTATGTGGTCTGGCTGGTGATCACGTTGGTCACCCATAAGGGAAGAGGGGCAAAAAACAGCAATGAAGTTGCGAGTTAAATCCAACAACATTCAACAGACCTCCGTGAACCTGCGTGGAGACCTGGATGGCCAGCAATATGTCAAAACCTGGGAATCCTGGGCCCAGAGGCAGTGACATGGCCACAGAGGACTAGAGTGGAGAGTGGAGCGTCCAGCTGATATGAAGTGAGGGGAGATGCACATAGGCACCCAAAATTGCAGATAGTACCCACTTGACCTGGCTAGATGATCAGAATTTGACTAGAGAAGAAGAAGAGGGGGGGTGGGGGAAAGAGCAACCTGCTACAATTTGATGAACTTTACCTATACTTATGTATGTAGTAGCTCAAAAAAGGGAACAAATCTTTACAGCGAGGATCACTCCCACCCCCTCTGTACACAGGATTGACAAGGATGGGCAACATAGGCATTGGCTATCCAAAATGGGGGGAGGGGGACTATAAAGGTAGGAAGTGACTGGCTTACAAGCTTTCAAAAGGGAGTCTAGTTCCAGATGGGTTGGGGAAAGGTAGAATCACCACTGAATGATTTCTAATCCATTGGGACTGGGCTGGCAAAAGGAAATGGGAATAAGACTCTTATGGTGCAATAGTGAATAATTGCCATCAGAACTGATCGTGAGGCTAGGAAATATAGAGGTAGATGCTTTTTGAAAAAAGGAGGAGAGTGATTGATTTTGAAGCCTAGGAGTGGAGGTCCCTGGGACCATCAAGTGAGAAGAAAGGAGAGGGAGCCCTATCCAGAAAGAGAGTGATGATGGATGGAGATGGAGAGCCAGGGATGGAGACAGAGATGATGATGTGGACTGATGGAGCGGCTGGGAACACTGGACTCAGGGAGGGAGAAGGGCTGTGTGCTGGTGGCCAGGGGTAGGGGGGTGCAGCGTGCCTGTGTGGTGTACCCTTTAGGGTTATTTGATGATGTATGGAGGGGATTGTAATCATTGAAATGAAATTAAATATGATAAGATGAGTGTAAAGCTAATGTTCTCCCATGTAAACCTCACAATAAAAACTTAAAAAAAAAAAAAAAAAGACAAAGGTCACTTAAAGGACAGAAAAGAAAGATAAGAACAAAATGCAAGTCAGAAGAGACTCTGATATTTGCTCTTGAGTATACAGGATAATATAGAGTGTGGAGGAGAATATTAATAGTACCATGAACTTCCAGAAGAACAAACAAGTGTGTGTTAGAAGATGCTCCTTAAAAACCAGGATGCCAGCCTTCATTTCTCATACTTAAGACATATTATTAGGAGGGACCCTGGAGAAGGGCATCATGCTTAGTAAAGTAAAAGGTCAGCAACAAAGAAGAAGACCACCTAATGAGGTGGATTGACACAGTTAAGTAGCAACAGGATCAAGCGTAGCAACAATTGTGAGGTTGGCAATCAACACTCATGGAAGTAGCATTCAAGATAGTAAATGACATAGTGTATTAGGCAAATCTGCTTCAAAAGGTCTCATTTAAATGTTCAAGAGCTAAGATATCAGTTTGAGAACTAAAGTGCTCCTGACCTAAGTCATGGCTTTTTCAACCACTTCTTAATTATGTGAGAGTTGGACACTGAATAAGGAATACCATAGAAGAGTGCATGCATTTGCATTCTGGTGTCTGTTAGTGATGAATATTGAACATGACTGCCAGAAGCACAAACCTATGTTGGAAAATATATAGCCACTGTGTCTTTTGAAAGAAGAGTGTGACATTTCATCTTCCATACTCTGAACATGTTGTCAGTAGGGATCAGTTCCTGGAGAAGGTCAGCATGTTTGGTAAAGTGGACGACCCCCAAGCAGATAGACTGACACAGTGGTTACATCAATGGGCTAAAACAAACAACTGTGGGTATGGTGGAGGGCTGGTGAGTATTTCATTCTCTTGTGCATAATGTTGCAAAGAGATGGAGCCAACTCAAAGGCACCTAACAACAAACATCAGATTGTTCTTATAAAGACCTTTGTTACTGTTGTGGGCTGTCAAGTTATTTTGATTCATTGAGAGCACATGACAGAGAAGAATTGATCTACAGGATTTTCTAGGCTATACTCTTCATGGGAGCAATCTCCAGATATTTCTCCTGCAGATGGCAGAGTGTGTTCCAACCAATTTTTCATTAGATGCTAAACATTTATATAACGTGCCACCAGGGATTCATATAGAATATTTTACAGTTAGCAGCCAAGTACATAACTACTGAACCATCAAGGCTCTTGAACAATACTTCAAAACCAAATTAATCCAAATTCACTCCCATTGTGTCAATTCTGATTCATAACAATCTATATAGGGTTTCTGAGATTGTAAACGTTAATGGGAGCAGACAGTCTTGTTTTTCTACCTTGGAGTGGCATATGGGTTTGAAATGCTGACATTGTGAATTGTTGTCCAATGCTTATCCCTCACACGATCATAGCACTTTGCAGAAGACTTTATCCTCCCTAACTTTCATGGTGCATTCAACAAGTTTGAGGCTATTGCATCATACTCTGCTGTTTGAAATTGAAAAATCTGGGGTAAAGTTTCTGATTTGTAGGATGTTGTTGTTGTTGTTGTCAGGTGCC
>NW_006409009.1:9061-12894 GCF_000296735.1 Chrysochloris asiatica | reverse complement strand
CTTCGAGTCAGTTCTGACTCATATTGACCATATATAGGGTTTCCATGGAGCTATATCCATGCTTTCCATGCTGGTGATCTTGAACTACTGACCTTGTGGTTCAAACCAACCTTGCAGTCCAGCACATTAACCCACAGCACCACACCAGGATTCCTTAGAATAGAAGGGTCGAGATATCAAGGGCATTCACTTTCTCCTCTTCCTCTTTTATTAATATTAACAAGTCCACAGACAGTAGAATAAAATGAACCAATTTGGCTAATTGTGAGCTCTGGGCATTTGGCTCTCAAGGCCATATGACTGTAAATACTAGTCTCTGCCCTCCATTGTTTCAGTCTGCCTGTTCTAGTCTAATACCCATGTCTAGCCTTTATGGTGGCTGTCTGCCTCAGGATGCCCATGCCTGAGTCTGTCTTCCTGCTAGTCCTGACGAAGAAGCCTCATGTCTCATCACCTACCAGACATGAAAGGTATGGCTAACCACATTCTTTGGTCATGCACCAACAGAGACCCAGAGTAATCCAGTGAGTGTCATGGGATACTCTTGACAGAAGGGCTGGGTGCATTGTTTTCTTGTCTTCAAGACAAGTGGCCAACTTGGGATGGACAGATGGGAGACTCTCAAGTGCTGAGTTTCACACCAGAGGTCCATGAAGTCAAAAATCACTTAGAGTTTTAATTTCTTCTACATCGATTCTAGCTTCTTTAGGAACTTCCCCACCAGAACAGGAAAAAGTCCCTCTCATCTGTCCTTTTAAGACAACAAAATGATCTTACATTTGATGATGTTGAAGACAGAAACACATAACCACAGTATCGTGAAGGTTAACTTAAGGTTTCCCAGTGCCAGGACTGGAGCTAAGGTTTATATATAATGTTTCCTTTTTATGCACATCCATATTTAGAGAACAACAAACATGTTATTGTCACTTTACAGAAGAGAAAAGAGGCATAGTCTCTTTTTGCAAATTGTACCAGGTCATGTCCAGAAAAAGTTGAATCCTGGTTTGAATGCAGGCAGTGTGACAACAGACATAGGGCTGGTCATAGTCTCTTCTGCCCACCCATGCTGCCATTTCACTACCCTGGTCTCTCCAGAGACCACTTGCTCACTGTGCTCTTTTGTGTGGGCTTTCTGCTAGATCACAGTGAACAGCAGTCAACTTTTTTTGGTGCCTTAACTATCATAAGAATATCTGGGAAAAAAGGAGGGAATCACATCAGGAGTTGTCAAGTGATAATTCAGGAAAAGATATTACTCATGTTCCTTCTCCTAGATTTTGCCTCAGCTGTCCATTTCTCTATTTATCCTTGTAATTCAAACCATCTCAGTCTCTCAGGGATACATAAAGTCAGGATACTGGATTTTATTCCTAGCAGGAAGCTGGAATGAGTTTAAAGATATAATTTAGATATATCTTTCATTCCATTCCTTGAACTTTTGCTTTAAAATTTTTGAAGCATGAGGAAACAGAGTGAAGATTGTTAGTGCATGGTCCTGAGTGTCCAACAATTTAAGTGAGAATCCTGAATGCCCTACATAGTATCTGTCATGGGGCAAGTTCTTAGTTTCTTCCCAGCCCTATGCTGCCATGTGAGTTAATTCACAGCTGATAGAAAGAGATTGCATGACTATAAGGAAAGATTGTGGTCCTGATGCACCTTGGAGTAGATTCCAACTCAGAGCGACCATGTACAGGGTCTTCAAGTCTGTAAATCTTTACAGGAGTAGAAAGCCTTATATTTCTCCCAAGGAACAGGTAGTAATTTTGAACTGCTGACCTTAAGGTTCGCAGCCCCATTTGTAACTACTTCACTACGAAAACTCCTTATAAGGAAAGATAATTGATACTATATACATATTAAATATGCAATGAATGTTTATATTCAAGGCACATTAATTTTACACATTATTATCATTATTCATATAAATTACAAAAAAAATCAAATCATTCAACTAAAATATCCTAAACATTAAAAAGTTTGTTTTTATGTATTATTTTAGATTTTTGACCCTATATAAATTTGATATTGAATGTTAAAAATGAAACAATTGAGGCTCATTTATTTATGATTCTCTAGTATTTATCCATGCATAAAACAGACTAGGATACAGTCACAATGACAACAACAAATCTGTATTAAATAGGGTCTTTATTGAATAGACCCTCCCTTGATTTCACTGGATCAGAACGTAGGCTCTATGGCTTCCACACTGATTGCTCTCCTGCTTGAGCTTTCATCTGATGTCCCATAGGACTACAGACAAAATACAATAGGGAATGAATCTGTGTCTAGCAAAGACTTTCCAAGGGACTTACTTAATAGAGTGTACAATTCCAAATTGATTTTAGAAATATTGTGGAGCTTTTCATAAAAATGAAAACCAAAAAGGAAGAGTAGAAAAATAGGGAAAAGCAAATTTTACTATTTTTCAACAATTAAACAACTGCTGTCATATTGATTCAAATTCTGATTAAAAACCAATGTCCAGGTATTTAAGTACCAACACATTGTTAGCTGCCACATGAATCCTTGTGGTAAATATTATTCTTTTCTAGGTGAGAGAAGTTGACAGTTATGCATGCACTCGAAGTTTAATGTGCAAAATACATGGGATTTGGACTTTTCTCTCCTGATTTCTATTCCAGGATTCTGTCTCCACAACCAGAGCTCAGTGAAGTTTTTTTTCACATTAATGAATGAACACTGGATCATTGATTCCTCTTAAAGCTCAGTGAGTTCATCTGTGAATTAAAAAACTGGGCCAAATGTTTAAAGCAAAATTCATGAATCCTGTGAATTGTAGGGTTCTCTAGGAATAGTAATGTATTTTGATGAATCCTTAGGAAATTAGAGAAATGCCGATAATATTTCCTATGTTGTTTTTATGTGTCACCAAGTTGGTTCAGACTCACAGCAACCCTGTACAGGATTTCCTAGGAGCAACTGGTGGATTTGAACTGCTGACCTCAATAGTTAGATGTAGCTGTGCTTATCCAACATCACTACACCAGAACTCCAGTGATTCCTTTAAAGATGGTAATTTCCATTTGACTGTACCATGGAAGGACAATTACCAGACAGTTTCACATATATTTGTGATTCCATACCTTGACAATAAGAAAATGTAGCTGTATCTAACTTTTTTGTTGGTTAAAAAAAAAAAAAAATGTTGGCCATTAATAGTAAATTTGGTCATACATTAATTCTACACCTCAAACAACTATGTTCCATGAACATATAATATGGGAATTCTCAGCAAGTGGAACAAGAATTTTCCTATGATGATATTAATCAAAAGTTGGCACCTAGAACAATCCTTCAGTAATATTATACACCTTTTAAAATGTGTGTATGTACTTCTCAGTACATGCATAGATAGTGTATACTTCTCAGAGACAATTAAAACACAATGTTTTAGTAAAAGACAATATTTGTGTGGCAATACTACAGGATGATCCTATTCTATTTAGGTACATTAAAAACTGAATATGGATTCATATATTAACACTGATAATATAAAAATATGGAAAGAAAATATACACACCAAATTTATGTTAGATTTTTAATTTTGAAGAAAAGGAGTATGGAGGAAAAGGATCATTAAAAAAGGGTAAGAAAACTCATCACAAAGCTAATATTTTAAACCTCTGAAAATGAGTTATGAAGTAAATATTATTAAATTTTATATAATTAATATCAAGATTAAATATTAATGATAATAATAGATCACTTTGATGGAATACTCCTTTATACTTAGCAAGAATCTAAAGGAATTATTTTCAACCCTGACTGTACTTCAGGATGACCGGAGGACTAATATGTAAAGT
>NW_006409009.1:1619-8246 GCF_000296735.1 Chrysochloris asiatica | reverse complement strand
CCGACTCCACGGCACTTAACAACAACAACAACAAATAATTCAAATGCATCAATTATTTCTTAGGTCCTCCTTATTCATTATCCAACTTTCACATGCATATATGATTGAAAATCCCAGGGTTTGGATTATCTTACTCCTCAAAGTGACATATTTGGTCGTTAATGCTTTAAAGAGACCTTTTGCAGCCCATTTGCTTAATGCAATACATCACTTAATTTCTTGCCTGCTCCTTCCATGAATGTTGATTTTGAATGCAAGCAAAATGAAGTCCTTGATAATCAGTCCAGTTGTGAAGATTTTCACATTGATGTGAAATCAGTACTGAATGCTGTGGTTTTTGATGTTCAGCATTATGTATTTTAAGTACTTCAGCAAGCAAAGTTGCATCATATGAATATCATAGCTTGTTGATGCCATACTCCCCTTCATATAATCTACTTTTTCAGATTATTTGCTCAGCATACATTTGAATGGTGGAGTCAGTTCTGACTCATAGCGACCCTGTACAGGGTTTCTGAGGCTATAAATCTTTACAGGAGCAGAAAGCCTCATCTTTCTCCCGTGGAACAGCTGGTAGTTTCAAACTGCTGACCTTGAGGTTAGCAGCATGACTCATAAACACAACACTACCAGAGCTCCTTACAGTATGAGTAGGTATGATTAAAGAACACAACTCTGGCACATACTCTTCATTATTTTAAACCACTCCACAGTCCCTTTTTCTACTCAAATGATTGTCTCTTAGTATATGTACAGATTCCCTAAGAGAACAATTTAGACTTCTAGAATACCCATTATTCTAAACATTGACCATAGTTTATAGTGATCCACACAGTTGAAAGCCTTTGCATAATCAATAAAGCCCAAGTAAACATTTTTCTGGAACTCTATGTTTTTAGCAAAGATCCATCTGCAATCAATAATTATAACACTAGTCTATACGTTCTCTGCAGAATGTAAGTCGAATAATTTCTGGCAACTCCTTGCTATGTGTTTCTGCAAACATGTTCAAATTATCTTTAGCAAAATTTTACTTGTATGTGATATCAGTGACATTGTTCTGATTGTCAAATTCCGTTGGGTTACTTCTCTTTGGAATGGGCAAAAATTTGGATCTCTTCTAATCAATCGGTCAGGTAGCTGTCTTCTAACTTTCTTGGCATAGGTGAGTACAAATTGGTAACCATCGTCTAATCTCTTCTGACTCACGGTGATTCTACAGGAATTCTAATGAACGACTGATCAGTTTAAACCACTTCAGTGCTTATACTCAGTGCCAAACCAAAAATCAGAGTGAAAATTAGCAGTGTTACTTCAAATCCCCCTCTATTCTTTTTGCTTTTACATTTTTATCAATTAAATTATATTGCATCTGCCAAAAAGAATGAAGAAGTTCATTTAGATCTGGGAAATGAAATGAGGAGACCTCCAGTATTCCTGATATAGAAGGATTTAATTGAAAATAAATTTACTGGGTTCAATCCTGGGTTTGGAACTGCCCTGGTCCTAATTTCCTCAACTATAAATACGACTGTTAATCTTATAAGGAAACAGCATTTTCCGAACATTTATAATAAGAACTATATTGTATCAAGTTTATGGAGAATGGAAACAATTACAGGGAACAAGCCATTGGACAACAACCTTTACTCTGAAATGATTAATGCAAATAAAAGTAAATTATTTTTGAGTCATTGGTGCATTTTACATTAATGCCATTTTTTTAATTAGCAATACTGTATGGTTTTGTGTATTTATTAAGTGCATAGTTATCAAAATGTTATATCCATTAAACCAAATGAGAGGGTTTATATTTGAAAAGATTTTTAAAGACAACCCACATATTGGAATGGCCATATAACCCCATATAAGACAGATGTCAGTAAACCAAAGAATGATGAAAATCTGTGAAAGTAATTGACATATAAATATGTTCTCTGATTATGAATGTTTTATTTTAATTTAGAACCTCGCTAATAAGGTTCCTGGATGAAGCACATGGTGTGAACTCAACTACTAACTTAAAAGTAAGTAATTTGAACTAACATTCCGTATTATGAAATAAAGACCTTGTGATTTGCTTCAGTAAAGATTAAGGCCAAGTAAACACTGTGCAGTAATTCTATTCTGCATGGGTTTGCCATGAATTGTAATCAACTCTATGACAATGGTGGTGTGTGTATGTTTTGTGTTCATTTTTGTAATGTGATAGTCTACTTTATTGTAAGAAACTCTAATAGCATAAAGGATTATGAGCAGGGCTGCTAATCACAAATTCAACAGTTTGAGTATACCAGTTGTTCCAGGAGAGAAAGGTGAGATTCTCTGCTACCATAAAGTTTTACAGCCTCAGAAACCCTAAAAGGTCACTATAAATCTAAACTGACTCGGTAGCACACAACTGCCACAACCACCATTCCTTAGTGCTGTTGTTTTTTGTAAATAGTCTACATCAAAAGAATTTACTGCACTTTCTTGGAGTCTGGCATGGCACTGTTGGATAAACACTGGATTACTAAGAGATTAGCAGCTCAAACTACCATCCTCTCCTTGGAAACCATGTCCAGGGACATTATGAGTAGGACATGACATGAAGGAACTTAATAACAACAACACTTGGATAAAACAAAGTACTATTGACTGCTTCTTAAAAAGAACAATCAGTTGCCTTTAATTACAACTCATGGAGACACCATGTGTGTCAAAGTCCAACTGTGTCTCTTCCAAAAATCATCAAGCCTTTCTTCCAAGTTACCTCTGAGTGTGTACCTAACTTTTGAATAGCAGTCAACTGCGTTAGTCATTTGCCAATGCTAGGAATGCAAGTACTTCTGAATAGCCTTATTGAAATTATTTTTTGTTGTTGTTGTTCAGAAAAGGATATTTCTTCTTTTATTTTTCCATCATGGTCCTATACCAGCAACAGAGTCAGTTTGTTCTCGTGTTGTGCTTAGATCCTCTGGAGTAAACAGAACAAAACACTGACACATCCTGTGCTGTCCTCACAATTTAATTACATTTGAGTCCATTGTTGCTGCCACTGTATTTATCAATCTCATTGGGAATCTTCCTCTTTTTCAGTAATCCTCCACTGTATCAAGCATAATGTACTTCTTGAGGTGTGGCACTATAAGGTAAGCACTGGACTTCTAAACACAAGGTCAGCAGTTCAAACACACCAGCTGATCCTTGGAAACCCTATACAAAGTCACTATGAGTAGAAAGCGACTTGACAAGACTTAGCAACAACGCAACAACAATGTTCTTCTCTAGGGACTGGCCCCTCTGATACATGTCCGAAGTATGAGAGATGAATTTTTTCTGTTCTTACTTCTATAGAGCATTCTGGGTGCACTTATTTAAAGATAGATTGTTTGCTGGCAGCCCATGATATTTTAATATTTCTCTCAACACCATAATTAAAAAGAATCAATTCTTCTGCAGTCTTCCTTATTCATTGTATAACTTTCACATGTATATGAGATGATTGAAAATACCATGACTTGGCTTAGGCACATCTTAGTCCTCAAACTGATATGTTTGGCTTTAACACTTTAAAGAGGTCTTTAGCAGCAGATTTGTCTAATGGAATGTGTTAATTTCTTGACTACTGCTTGCATGAAAGTTATTGTAGATCCAAGCAAAATGAATTCTCAGACAATGTCAAACTTTTGTCCATTTATCATGATGTTATTTATTGATCCAGTGGTGAGGATGGTTGTTTTCTTTACATGGAGGTGTGTTCCATACTGAAGACTATGGTCTTCAATCTTCATCAGTATTTTAATCCTCTTTGCTTTCACCAGGCAAGGTTGTATCATCTGCATATCACCAATTGATAATGAGTGTTCCTCCCATCCTGATGCCAGATTCTTCTTCAGATAATTCAGTTTCTCAGATTATTTAATCAGCATACAGGTTGCTTAAATATGGTGAAAGAATAAAACCTGGGTGCCCATCTTCCTGGTTTAAGACCATTCAGTATCCACTTGTTTGGTTCTAATGGCTGTATCTTGTTCTATGCACAGGAACCTCATGTGAACAACTAAGCATTTTGGAAAACCCATTCTTCATATTGCTATCCAGAGTTTGTTATGATCCGTATAGAAAAAAGTCTTTGCATAGACAATACACAAATAAACATCTTTCTGGTCTATTTTCTGCTTTCAGCCATGATCCATCCAACACCAGTGATGATTTATCTAGTTCCATATCCTATTCTGAATTTTGCTTGAATATATGGCAGTTGATTGCTGATGTACTTTTTCAAGCATTTTAGGAATAATTACTGCAAAATTGTACTTTCATATACTGTTAATGATATTGTTCAATGATTTTTACATTCCATTGGGTGACTTTTCTTGGGAATTGGCAAAACAATGGATCTTTTCCAAATGGCTGGCCAGGTAACTAACCTCCAAATTTCTTGGCATAGGTATATATGAGCACCTCCAAAGAATCACTAAACCACTTCTACAGATTTTTCATCTTAAAATGTCCATTCAATCCTAATACACTTTAACTCAGTGTCTCTAAATTGGGTTGTACAAAAAAAGAAAGAAAGAGAGGGAAGGAGGGAGATAGAGACAGAGGGAGAAGAAAGAAAGAAAGAAAGAAAGAAAGAGAGAGAGAGAGAGAGAGAGAGAGAGAGAGAGAGAGAGAGAGAGAGAGAGAGAGAGAGGGAGAGAGAGAGAAAGAAAGAAAGAAAGAAAGAAAGAAAGAGAGAGAGAGAGAGAGAAAGAAAGAAAGAAAGAAAGAAAGAAAGAAAGAAAGAAAGAAAGAAAGAAAAAGAAAGAAAGAAAAGAAAGGAAGGAAGAAAGAAAGAAAGAAAGAAGGAAGGAAAGAAGGAAGGAAGGAAGGAAGGAAAGAAGGAAGGAAGGAAGGAAGGAAAGAAAGATAGCACAGAGTAGTGGTTTTGAGTAGTATAGTGCTTGGGTTTGCTAAAATTGAAAACGTATTGCTGAAATTACTGTAGTATTAGATACTCAAGTGTGAACACTTGCCAATTTGCATGTTTTACTTATGAATTTGTTTATTTTAACACCTGTTCACTTGTTTCCTTTAATCCTTGTTTTGTTTTGCTTTGTTTACCGAAAACTATCTTAGGCACATGGAGTCACGGAATCTAACAGGCGTCTCACAATTCTTCCTCCTGGGCCTTTCTGAGGATCCAGAACTGCAACCCTTCCTCTTTGAGCTGTTCCTGTCCATATACCTGATCACAGTGTGTGGGAACTTGCTCATCATCTTGGCTGTCAGCTCTGATCCCCGTCTCCACACCCCAATGTATTTCTTCCTTTCCAACCTGTCCTTGTCTGACATTGGTTTCATCTCCACCACAGTCCCAAACATGCTGATCAACATCTACAAACAGACCAAATCCATAACCTATGAGGGCTGTCTGATACAAGCATCCTTTACTTATTTCTTTGCATGTCTTGACAGTATACTCCTCACTGTGATGGCTTATGACAGGCTAGTGGCCATCTGTCAACCCCTTCACTACACAATTATAATGAACCTCCGATTCTGTGGCTTGCTAGTTTTGGTATCTATTCTTATCAGCATTCTGGACTCCCAGATGAACCTTTCCATAGTGTCACAACTTATCTTCTGCTCAGATGTGGAAATCCTTAGTTTTTTCTGTGACCCTCCACAACTCTTCAACTTTGCCTGTTCTGACACTTACATCTATACCATACTAATGTATTTTATTGGTTCCATCTTTGGTGGTGCTCCAGTCTCTGGGATCCTTTATTCTTATATTCGAATTATTTCCTCCATTCTGAGAGTCTCCTCTTCAGGTGGGAGATATAAAGCCTTTTCCACCTGTGGCTCTCACCTGTCAGTTTTTTGTTTATTTTATGGAACAGGAATTGGGGTATACTTTAGTTCATCTATCTCATCTTCTTCCATGAAGGATGCAGTAGCCTCAGTGATGTACACTGTGGTTACACCCATGTTGAATCCCTTCATCTACAGCTTAAGGAACAAGGACATAAAGAGAGCCTTAAGAAGGCTTTTCAGTAGAAAAACCTAATCTCAACCCTTGTGTCATATTCACTGGCATATGGGAAGAAAAAGATGGCAAGACCTAATATCTGCAATCAGAAATCTTGCCTGTTTGGTTTCATAATTTTTTTTCATAATTTTTGTAGCTCTCATAGGTTCAATATTGAGTTTTCATACCTGAACAAAGTTTGCTTTATCACATCTTTACTGTGATATTGATATTATTCTGAGATCTATCAATTTTCAGTATCAAATTTTATGTTACCTTTTGTAGGTTCTCATCTTTGAGCCAGATTTACTGGTAAAATGCACAACTATATTTCTATGTACTAATGTGATGTGGGTTAATGTGCTGGACAAAAATCAATTTGAATCAGAAAGTCAGCAGTTCAAACTCACCAGCTGCTCCTTGGAAACTCTATAGAGGGTCTCTATGGTTCAAAACTCGACTCAATGGCAGTTATCAACAATTTATATGTCCTTTGAATCTTCATCCTGTATTTTTATTAATATCTATTATCCAGAGTACCTTTGCATGGAACAGAACTATATATGAGGGTTATGTGTGAAAATGCAGGTCACTGGTTCCAAACCTTGACTTCATATTGGAATCAC
>NW_006409009.1:0-689 GCF_000296735.1 Chrysochloris asiatica | reverse complement strand
GTGATGTTAGGCATTATACAAAACATCTATCTGTTTAACTGATTGGAAAAGTGTTTAGGACATAGCAATGGGTCAATAGGTTGACACTATATGGAAGACCAATAGAATAGTTCGACTACCATAGTTTTTTGGAAAAAAAATAAACATTTGAATATCGCACAACTTCTCATGTATTATTTTCAAAAACACACTATATCAATACTTTTGCATGTTGATAGCTTCATTTTTTTTTTTTTTTCTGTCAAATGGGTTTAATCTTCAGTTTATAACTTGGCTTCTCTTGATATGGAATTTGGGTCCTAACAGGAGATCTTACCTGCCTACCTAAGAGTTTCTAAAGATCCCCCTCTCCTATAGGGTTTCTTCAAATTGGTTCCTACAATGTTGGAAGAACTAACTTTTTCTAATTCAGAAACTGCTCTTGCCAGGTCAGCAGGCCCCAGGTTAAGAGATCACAGGTCAGCATACACTAGGTTGGAAAGGTCATCAAGATGTGTGAGACCAGCACGCTGATCCCACATGCATTCTTCCCACAATCAGGCTGACTGGCCACAGAGCTCAGTCCATTTTAATCTCTTTTCCTCAGGGAGGACATGAAAGTCACATATGCAGAGGTCGTGTGATCCTTGCTTGGACTAGGGAGGTCCAATTGGCAACCCAGGTTCCCCACAGGATCAGGGAAATACATC
>NW_006409008.1:1026355-1038501 GCF_000296735.1 Chrysochloris asiatica | reverse complement strand
TTAGCTTTGAACCACCAACCCTTCATTTAGTAGCTAAGTGCTTAACCATTGGGTCACCAGGGTTCTTTTTTGTTCACTTCTCACTGCCATCAAGTGGATTCTGACTCATGGTGACCTTATGTAGGGTTTCCTAGACTAAACCTTTGCAGGAGCAGATAGCTTAATCTTTCTCCCAAGGAGAGACTGGTGGGTTGGAAACACCAAACTTATATTCAGCAGCTCAATGCCTAAACTCACAGCACCACCAGGGTTAACTTTGTTGTTGCTGTTGTTAAGTGCCGTTGAGTTTGTTCCGACCCGTAGTGCCCCTGTATAGGATTTCCAAGGCACGTCTGATGAGCTGTGGTTCAAACCAACTTTGTAGTAGAGCGCATTAACCCACAGTGCCACACCAGGACTCCAGGGTTCACTGAGTAACTAATCCCTGTATGTCTTGGAGATAGATTGCTCCAGTTTGCCTCATTTAACAAAACAAAACAAAAATCCCACATTGCTGCATCATATCCTCTTCCAATCTCCTGGTGTGGTGCTATAGGATTAATACTGGACTGTGAGCCACATAATTGGCAGTTCAAGCCCACCAGTTGCTCCTTGGAAACCCTATACAGCGTTCTCTATGAGTCAGAACCAACTCAATGGTGTTTAGCAATAAATATAACAATCCACTAAGATAGTCCTTTACTATCTAGGCTGGAAAATCTCTACATTTTTCAAAACCACCTTATATACTCTAGTTTTCCCACTCCTTCACTTTGATAAGCCTGAGCCTGAGAGAGCTTGAATAATCCTTCCCTCTTGGGGGATGGGAAGCAATTTACCGTGAGTCACTGCCCTAGAATATACCCTCCACCCTTGTGCACTTGTCTGGCCTTCAGTGGTGACTGTGCCATTCCATTTACTTGAGTTATCATTAAGAATCGTGCTTCCCAGTGGGTAGAGAAAGTCTGGAGGGGGCTGAGAAGCACACACTTGGGCTTCTTGAGAGGCTAGGGCACTACACAGGAGCAAAGAAATTGTTGTTGGATATAATTGAGTCCCTTTCAACCCATAGCCACCCATGTGACAGAGTAGAACTGCCCTATAGAGTTTTCTAGGCTGTAATCTTTATAGGAGCAGATCTCCAGGTCTTTCTACTGGCGAGTTCAAACCATCAGCCTTTGGTAACAGCCAAACATTTAACCAGTCATTTCACAACTTCCAGCAAAGAAGTGGCCCCACCAATAAATTTTCTGAAGTAGCACCCTCTCAGGCCTGAAGAGGGCAATCTTGGGCAAATATCATTCTTTCAATTCCTCATTACCCTGGTCCTCCAGCACCTCCCTAAGAGTTAGCCAAGGATTGGGATGGTTTAAAAATAAAACTGTGGATTTTCCACCAGCTTGTAAGTAAGTGTGTAAAACCTCCCCACAAAAAAAATAGGACACAGGTTACATAAGTTTGAGGGTTTGAGGAAAAAAGGATTTGGCAGCACAATGAAGATTCAACTATTCTGGCAGCTTTTAAGAATCTATGAAAGGAGCCAGAGGGTGGATGATCCCCTGTGGACAAAGGGTCAAGTATGTCTGTGAACCCAGGCCTAAATGAGGCACAGAGGAGAGAGAACTAGAATAAATTTGTACTTAATAATCTATGGACCTCGAAGCAGATTTGTTTGCAGTTTCCCTGGGATGGATAATGTTGGAGCAACAGGTGAGTTGAGCCCTTATATGCCCTTCTTTGTCCACATCACCTCTTGTGAAATGACTATCACAAGGGATTCTAGTGTTGGCCCTGCTTTGGCTCATGATAAACTGTTACTTTTTTTTTTTTAACTACTCAGGCATATATAATAATTTACATCTCCAAAGGGCACATTCTGCAAGTCTGCCTTCTGGCCACCAGCTCTTAGTCCCTCTCTTCTTAGTCCATGAATCTAGAGTCCTCAGCCACTCTGCCTTTCCATGCCCCCATCTCTGCCTCCATCTCTGGCACTGCTGCTTCTCTGGATAAGGTCCCGCATTCTGCTGGTGCGTTCCTCTCTTGATGGTCCTAGGGTCCTCTGTTTCTGCACTGTAAGATTAACCACCACCACCCCCCCTTTTTTTTTTTTTTACAAAATTTCTACCTTTACAATTATGACAATCACAATTAGTCATGATAACAATTATTTACTACTGAATCTTATGGATCTTATCCCCATCTCTTTTTACCAGACCCATCTAGACAAGATGACAGCTATTCAGTGGGGGACTCTTTCTTTTCCCCCATACTCTTGAACTAAACTCCCTCTTGAAACCTTGTAAGCCATTTACTTCATGCCTTTATCGCCTGCTCATTTTAGGTAGCCAATGTCTAAGTTGCCCGTCCCTGTCTACCCTGTGTACAGAGGGGATAGCATTGATACTTGATGTGAACACTCCTATCCTCTCTGTTGATATTTAGAGTAACTACCACTCTGAGTATAGGTCAGGTTCATTAAATTGAAGCAATCTACCCTTGTTTCCTTTATCCAAAAAAAAAAAAATTTTTTTTTTCCTCCATCTTCCTCTAGTCGAGTTCTGATTATCGAGCCATCGAGACTAGGTCAAAAGCGTACTGCAGTTGTCAATTTCATCCCCTGTAGAGGGTTCCTAAACAAGCACAATGGCATCATTCTTTACTAGTTACAATAAACTGTTACTTGACTTCTGAGTTTAAAGTTTGTCTCAGAGCAATAGTTTCTGTGGTTAAGAATACTTTATTATTCTTAATTAGTAAAAGAGGCCACAATGAACCCAGACTTACTCACAGCCTCAGGGCCTTTTAGTGGGCAGAGGGAGGGGCGATTATAGAGATTGAAGGTTCTGTCTGGAGGGAGAAACGTTAGGCCTTAATGCACAGAGAAACACCAGAAATGAGTGTAACAGAATTGCGTGGCATCCTGGTGTGGCACTGTAGAAAAAGCACTGAACTGTTAATCACAGGTTGGTAGTTCAAACCCACCAGCTGCTCCTTGGAAACCCTATATCGGGTCACTGTGAATCAGAGCCCACTCGATGGTACTTAGCAACTACAACAACCAAGAGAATTGTGAATAAATACAATTTGAACCAGACAACATCAAACCAAAAGTATTAAGAATGTGTACCAGAGAGTGGAACCCATGAAAACAGGTGTATATACTGGAGGGCTTCAGAAAGTTCCTGAAAAAAATGGAATTGAAACATAATGGCATTTCCTGATTCTTGAGGCTCAGTGACACCTATCTCTGAGCAAACCTACTGGGTCTGGGTTGCATAGGGTTGCCAGAAAAAATATTGCCTACGCTGCAGTTAATACTAAACAATTACTTGCTGTGTATCTGCACTTCTACTCTGAGCATCCATTAATTGTGTATGCTAAACCCTAGGGAAGTGGAGAGAAGGAAAAGAATAGTTAGAGTGGAGTGAGTCTGGGAAAGCAATACAGAAAATCAATGAGGAAACAGGGCAGCCATCTTGTCCAAGTGAAAGCTGGCCTGACATCTGATGCTGGTGGATGAAGAAGCTTCGGACTCTGCCCTCAGAAACATACAATCCAGTTTAAGGGGAAACATGCTCACACACATACACACACAGTGACAGAAACAGCCCCATTCATTGTTTTCAAAGCATTGACAGTTTGAAGAATAATCAACCACATCAGTTGTCATCAAGTTGATTCCAACTCATGGTGCCCCCATGTATGCTAGAGTAGCGCTGTCGTCCACAAGGTTTTCCATGACTGATCTTTAGGAAGTAGATTTCCAGGCTTTTGACAAGGCACTGCTAGGTGAACTTGAACCTCCAACCTTTCTGTTAAGAGCTGAGCATGTTAGCTGTTTGCACTACCCAGGGAATCTTGTTGTTGTTGTTGTTATTGTTGTTAGGTGCCATCCAGTCGGTACTGACTCAAAGCGACCTTATGCACAGCAGAATGAAACACTGCCCCATCCTGGGCCAACCTCACTAACTGTTGCCATGCTTGAGTCTATTGATACTGCCACTTGGCCAATCCATCTCACTGGGGTTCTTCCTCTTTTTCTCTGACCCCTCACCTTACCAAACATGATATCCTTCTCCAGCGACTGGTCCCTCCTGACAATATGTCTGAAGTATGAGAGATGAAGGGAATCTTACAGACTGTTATTTTACAGATTTTCCCCTCAGTTTGGACCTGTCTGATGTTTCCTTAGGGTTAGATACATGTTATGTATGCATCCTGGGCCAGAATACTATGTAAGTAATGCTTGTGTCCTCCTCTATGTATCACATCTGGATGCACACAGTATCCTCTGTCTGTCAATGGTGGTGTTCATTTTTATCACTAGGTTAATGTGCTGCTGGTTTCTCCACTGTATAGTAGGGTTTTTCTCCATGCATCTAATAAGTAATCTGTGTGGAGATACATTCAGATCATGTTTGTACCTAGCTCATCAGTATCTCAATTTGGCATCCATCGATGATTCTTACTGGAACTACTGTGGTTGCTCAGTGGTGATTTTCCAACTTCATGACAGCTTCGACATTTACCAGACAGCGTTCCACTGACAGAAAGAGCCATCCCTTCACTCTCATATTTGTCATTGTTTGTCCGCTTAATATTATTATGGGCTCATAGATTTCTGTTCTATTTAACGATTATATTCTGTTAAGGAGCCCTGGAAGTTCAGCTGCCCTTGAAGCTTTAGCTCCAGTCACTAAGTTATTTGATCTGACCAAAAGGCCAAGTGCAAACTCCCCACCTCTGAGGTGATCCAGGAGGCTCCCAGTGTAAGGACCAAACTGATTTTACCTGATTTTGCCTACCTAGAAACTGCTTGACTAAACTCTAGTCAGGCTCAGGAAAGCATTTTAAAAAGACAAGGCCTCAGTTATTAGTTCCCTCCAGAGGCAAAGTCAATCTCCATTCTGTACATTAGCCTGAACACGTCCTCTAGCTCCAAGAATATGATATATGTATAAATAGCCAGGCAGCTCAAGGCCAGAGGCCAGATGTTTTCCTTTACCCTAGCCTAAGAACAAAGATCACCAGTCCTGACCAATTAAACTGTAACATCTCATAGTTTGCCAATTGTTAACCAATCCAAAGATTGTAAAGCTGAGAAACCTGAGCTGTTTGAAAATTCTATAAAAACCCTGCAGACAATGAATTCGGGGCTCTTTCCCTATTCCGAAATGTCGGATAAGGTTAGAGACCTGGCTCGAGCTTGATTAAACAACCCTTATGTATTTGCATCGGTACACGGCTCCTGGGTGGTCTTTGGGGACCCTGAATTCTGGGCATAACACCAGGGTCCCTAACTTCTTAATTCCTACTCCTCGCTTGGAGAGCCCCCCTCACTAGGCAGGGCTTCACCTTGGTCTCTGTGCTGCCTGTTTGGGCATTTCTGCTCCCTAGAAATTACACACTGCACTGGTTAGGACGTATGGTAGTGAAGAGGCCCGGATCTCAGTCTTCCTTGACCCTCCCCACCTCCTGCCCCAACCCTGACCTCTGATAGCCATTGTAGGGATATCTAATGGATGTCTGGAAGGGAAGCCTTACCTAAATTAGAAATGCTCGATTTCTGGGTAAGATATGCCTGGGAGGGTGGGCCAGTTTCTGCTGCAGTCTTTGGGACTGTCTTCTGTGCACTCACAGATCCTCTCTTCCTCCCTTTCAGAACTGTTGGACCCCAACCTTCTCTCAACTGTCAACTGTGCAAAAAAGATTGTGTCTGGAGAAGAGGGGGTTGAACAACTGGTGAGGAGGATACTGTGGAACGAAGTAAACCGAGAAAGGGGGAGTAGGCAAGGACTTGTGTGCACTTCCTTTTAGCAGTCAAGAAAAGGTGTATAGTGAAAGGGATTGGAAGTCCAAGTAATCAAACCTGGGATGCGGCTCTTTTTATAGTAGGATATTAACGGAATTCTTGGTTACATGAACAGAGAACAACTTGAATTAGCTGACAGGAATTTATACTGTGCGTAGCTGGATCTTGAGTAGAAAATAGAACCAGGGCTGGAAATTGTCAGCAAGCTTTCCATGGCAGGTTTCTGCTTTCTCTTGTTGCATTTGCTCACTACTCTATCAGCAGAGACCAGGTTTCCCAGGCATGAGACAGACTGAGGTTGCCCAAAGCTTATGGGCTAAATTTCTAGGCACTCACAGATAGCTAGACTCAGATCCAATCCAAGATCCTGGGACAGAAAATCAGATTGATTCCATTTGGTTCAATTAGCTGTGTCCATGAGCAGAGTTAGTAAAAATCATCATCCCTCCAGTGGAGCCCTCTCTTCATAATCGAGAATAATATTTTCCATTAAAAAGTTTGCTCATCAGCTGGCAGACTCCTCCAAAGCTGTCAGCTCGCTGGTGATGGACAACACTGGGATGGGTTGGTCCCTCCACTTCTGTGAGCTTCAAATTGGATATATCAATCTGCTAAGGAGTCCTGGTGTGGCGTGAACACAAGGTCGGTGGTTCAAAGTCACCAAGCCGCTCTTTGGAAACCCTATTCAGGGTCGCTACAACTCTACCATCTAATAACAATGGCTGCTTTGACACGTTACTGTGAGGGTGGGTGGTGGTGGTGGCAATGGGCCTGTAGAGAGTTTCTGAGGCTGTAAATCTTTACAGAAGCAGAAAGTCTCATCTTTCTCCTGTGGTGCGATTGGTAGATTCGAACTACTGACCTTGTAGTTAGCAGCCCAGCTCAAAAGCAGTTAAATGCAGTGCCTGCACAAAACACCTCACCAATCAGGGAACATTGATCATCATTAGGGCTTTACCTTTCTGAAAGGAGAGTCAGTGGGATTTGTTGCAGTCAGTCTCTACCCTCTAAAACCAGAAAACGTGGAACCATACTGAATGGAGAAGAGGACAAACATCAGGGACGAGGGCAGTTTAAAGAAAACGCAAAGGGGCCATGAAAGGGCAAACCTGAGAGCTAGGAATGGAAGGAATTCCTGGTGTTTCACTGCATGGCAGACTTACCTAAAGCTGGGTCATGTGTGTGGAAAAAGAAAACAACTAAACGGAAAGCAAGAACCATATCTTCTTTGCTCCACAGGATAAACTGGAAGCTGCGCTGTTCAGGCCAACCACTCTCCTACTGGATGACAGGATGCCACCTGGCATGAGACCATGTGCAGACCTGCTGTGGAGCCATTCCAGAAAGGTTACCCTCACCTAAGGACTCCCCATTTCTTCTTCTCTCCCCATTTGTAATTCATACTGACTAGGTGATTCCCAGGCATAAATGGTTCTCTCAGGCTCCAGGCTCAGGGCTCTCAGTCCTGATTGTCATTTGCAAACTACAAGAACCACAATGAAGAACTTTCTATATATTTGAAACTATTAAAGTATTCCCTGTTCAAAGAGTGTATTAATTTGTTAACTAATTCCATGTATATTTGAGTGCCTAATACAGTAGGGGACTCCTGGTGTGGCATTGTAGGATCAGCACTAGACTGTGAAACACAAGGTTGGCAGTTCAAATCCGCCAACTGCTCTTTGGAAACTCTATACAAAGCCATTATGAGTAGGGACAACAACAATACAGTAGAAGTGAGCTAGGTACTAGAAGAAGGAAGAGAAATAAAAAAACAAAAACTACTGTTCTTCAAAGTGTTTATAATCTAGGAGGATAAACAGAGACACACAAATTATTTACATGGATAATCAAAGCTACAATTATTAGTTTAGTACAGTATCGGGATCCAAGCAATTCCCCCAAAGTCAATGGTTTTAGAAGTAAAACAGGAAGTTAAAAGGTAATGGGTAAGGGCTGCTGGGGGTCTGGCAATTGTGATGGGATATGGAAATGGTGTCAGAGGCTTTGGAAAAATGGGTTAAAAGCAAGATTTAAAGAGCTGGCTTCCTTGGATAGGAACCAGTTTGCTTGAAGGGTGCTGTGGAGGTGAGGAACCTGCTTAAAAACAAGGCAAAGGCAAAAAAGGGGCAATGGGAGGACTGTCCTGCTTATACCCACCATCAGTAGTGTCTGACCAAACTGAGGTGTTACCAAAGTGGAGTGCTACCTCAGCTGTTCCACCTGTAAAATGAGAGATCTGTTTATTCAGTGGTTTCTAGACTGGAATTTCTCAGACCAGTAAAACATCAAAAGTTAATAGCGTCAGATTTCCAGCTTTTTATTTTAATGGTCCAATAGGAGTATTCATCAAAGCAACTACCATCTATCAGCATCTGGTTCATATTCTCCAGGAGCAGCTGGTGAATTAGAAGCGCCGACGTCGCATTTCAAACCAACCTTGCAGTCCACTGCATTATTCCACAGCACTGCATCAGGGCAGCACTCTTAAAGGATTACACCTTTAATGATCATTTCCTACTTATCGTATGGAAATCTTTTAAAATTAGCTAGACCTAATTCTCTAGTAAGAAAGAGGAAGAGCGCTCTGGTAGCGCAGTGGTTACATATCGAGCTGCGAACCTCATGGTCAGCAGTTTGAAACTACCAGCTTTTTCCTGGGAGAAAAGATGAGGCTTTCTGCTCCCGTAAAGATTTAGAGCCTCGTAAACCCTGTACAGGGTCGCTATGAGTCGGAACATAACAACAATTCTCTACAATTCTCTAGTGGAGTCCTGGTGTGAGTCAGATTGCAAAGCCATTTGAACTGCAAGTTCTGTGGTTCAAACTCACCGGCTGCTCCTCGGAAACTCCTACAGGGTCGCTATGGGTCGGAATCGACTCGATGTCATTTTACAACAAAAATTCTCTAGTACCCTTCTCGAGTGGAGTGAAGTAGAAGCCGGCCTATAAAGATGTCTGTATCCATAAGTACACCCTTAGAATACTACCCTGGGGTGGGACAGGAGAGGCAAGCGCCCAAAGCCACCTACACCGTCCCTTAGTTCCCACGCCCCTCCCAAAGCAAACCGGCCCCATCCTTTGCACGCACTCCCATGAAAACTTCCTGGGCTCTCTTTGCGCAGGCGCAGTAGTACAAGACTCTCAGTCGCGCATACGCGGTGATGGTAGGATGGCCGAGTTGGTACCTTTTGTGGTGCCCACCAACAGCGACAAAACCTTGGTGGTTTGGGAGCTGAACTCTGGGCCAATGGCCGAAGACTTGCATGTGAGCCAGTGAGGGAGGAATGGGGAGATGACTGGGAGTCCTGAAGTCCATGTTACCTCTTTGTTTCCTCACCCACCTAGTTGGTTCCCCTAGTGTCAGGTTGCTTTGAACACAAGGGAAGAAAACTGTTAGTTCGAGAGCGGACCCCAGCAGTCATCTAGCCTCAACAGATTTTACAGAGAGCCAGAAGATGACGCTCTCCACCACCAGCACATATTGCCCACTAATGCCTCTCTGGTTTTAGAATAGAAGAGGGTTTAAAACGTGTTCATTAAATGACATGTGTTTGAGTCACACCCTCGTGGGCAAGGGCTTGGGGAATGTAAGGTTTGTAGTTTTGTCTTCACACACTTACTTGGCGTGGGACCTCCCCACAGCATTCTCTGTTCACTGTGTTCTCCCAGTTTGACCTTCAGTAGCCGGCCCGGGCTTCTGTGCCATCATCAAGTTTGATTCGGCAAGGGAGGCTCACAGAGCCCTAAAGGCATGCGACCTAAAGCAGCTTTTTCAGGAATGTCCAGTAAAGGTAAGTCTAAACGTGGGTGGGATTCCTAGCTCCACCAGGAGGAAATTCTGACTTCAGTGATACTAGGCTAGCATTTGTACTACCAGAATGCTCCTTAGACGTGAGGGTGGTGAGGCTTCATTTCATTGACTTTAGACATGTTAATCAGGAGACATGTTATCCTTGAAGAAGGACATGATCATGCATGGTAAAATCAAGGGTCATGGAAAAAGAGAAGACCCTCAATGAGATTGATTGACAGTGAGGGAGATGCAGGGCCAGGCAATAATTTCTTAATGTTGTCTTGGGGGTCGCTGAGTTGGAACCTACTCGATGGCATCTAACAAACAACATTGTTAAGTTGTTAACTTTGGTTTACAAAATGCTTTCATCATTGCCACACTGCACTGACTCTCCAAGTCCCCATTTTTCAGATTCAGAAACTCAGAGTAGTCAAGTGATTTTGCTTACGGTTCAGGGCATCACTGTTTAAAGTCAATGTTGGAGAAATGAATAGGCAGACCTGGGGTTGGCAGGGTAAGGGAGAGGCCAAGCACCAGGTCCAATAGCTCCACACCCCATCCGCCCAGAAACGACCCCGCCCCTCGTGCACGTTTTCAGGAAAACTTTGCGGGCACGCCTTGCTCAGGCGCAGTTGTACTTATCTTAAGTAGGATGGTATGGTGGTTGTGTGTTGTGGAGTTGGTTGAGACTGTAAATGATTTCTGAGGCTGTAAATTTTTATGAGAGCAGAAAGCCTTATCTTTCTCCCACAGGACAGCTGGTAGTTTCGAACTGCTGACCTTGAGGTTAGCAGCCTGATTCATAACCACCACGCTACCAGAGCTCCTTATGTCATTCCATGTTAACCCTAAGTTGTTAAAAGCTCCAAAAGAAGAATCCTGCTTAAGTTTACTTTTATGTGGATTTTAAGTGAACGAACTTGATGCTTGCCAGTTGTAACATAAAGGCTGTTGTGGCATTGGACTGCTCACCTCAAGGTTCGCAGTTCAAACTCACCAGCTGCTCATTGGAACCCTATTCAGGGTCGTGATGAGTCAGAATTGACTCAACAGCTCTTAACAACAGCAATCATCATCACGATTTAGAATTCCACTTAGTTCCAGACGACGGGCAAAAGATACTTCAGAAACCCTATTCCTACTAAGATTTTAACCAATTTTCCTTTCCCAGAAGCTGGAACTCTCTCTCATGATGTGCCTCAATTCAAGCGCCTTTCCTTGATCAAGGGCTCTTTCTAGTCCACTAAATACATGAGTGGGAGCATCATGGTTCCAAACGATAAGCAATGGAACTGCAAACCACAAGATCGGTGGTTCGATCCCACCAATTGCTCTGTGGGAGAAAGATATAAGGCTTTCTGTTCCTACAATGGAAACCCTATATATTGGAAACAAATATGTGAGTGTGATTTAAGACATCCTAAACCTTTTGCTGTATCTTTCCACTGACCTCGAGTCCTGCTTTTGCCCTATTTCTTTCCTCACTGATGTAACCTTTTAATTTGTGAACTCCTCCGCAGTAGTAGCTTCAGGCATATTACCACCACTTGTGTATCCTGTTCAGCACCTTTTCATTCCTGGCTTTGTAGGACCAAGAAAAAGTCTCCATTCTATACATTAGCCTGAACACATCCTCCTGTTCCAGGAACGTGCTAAATCATCTCATGCTGCCTTAGAATATCCTTTCATCCCTAGCAACAGCAAGATAAGCAGTAGACAGGACAACCCAAGGCCAGATGCCAGACGTTTTCCTTATCCTTGCCTAAGAACAAAAGACCACCAGTACTGACCAATTAAACTGTAATATCTCATACTTTGCCAAATGTCAACCAATCCAAAAATTGTAAACCTGAAAAACCCTGAGCTTGCTTGAAAACTCTATAAAAACTCTGCCAACTGAGAGTTCTGGGCTCCATCCCTCATCCAATGTGTCGGATGTGGGTGGAGTCCAAGCTCGAGCTTGAATAACTGGGAGTTTGAGGCTCCATCCCTCATCCGTTGCGTCAGATGCATGTGGGGTCCGAGCTCGGGCTTGAATAACTGGGAGTTTGAGGTTCCATTCCTCATCCACTGCGTCGGATGCAGGTGGAGTCCAAGCCCGAGCATGAATAAACAACCCTCGTGCACTTGCATCGGTTTCGGCTCCTTGGTGGTCTTTGGGGACCCTTAATTCTGGGCATAACAGCTTCTCTTCCTGTGGTTGAAAACATCCCTTAAATTTCAGAGTAGCATCTGCCTGCTTCTGACCACTCAGATATCACAAGTGCAATGGAAAAATTAGTTCATTGGTTCATTTATGAGCAATGAGTTTTAAGTGCTTTGTGGACCCTGAGACCATTTCATGAACTTCAAGTTTTGAGGTTTTTCACAGCATCAAGGTCCATTGCTGAGGAAGTACTAAGGAAATGTTGTAAAAATCAATATGTACTTGGATTGTTGTTGGGTGCCATCGAGCGCATTTGCAACGGATAGTGGTCCCACCCCTTCCCAAAGTAGACAGGGATGGGCAACTTGGACATTGGCTACCCAAAATAGGGGGGAGAGGGGGGCTACAAAGGC
>NW_006409008.1:1011477-1025861 GCF_000296735.1 Chrysochloris asiatica | reverse complement strand
GGATTGTAACCATGGCAATGAAATGATATACGATAGAATGAATTTAAAACTAATGTTCTCCCATGTAAACTATCATATAATTCACAATAAAACATAAGCAAAAAACTATAGGTTTGCCCCTTTCAAGACTGAAACTCAAAGGAAACTCATGAGCAGGTATGTAAGCTTGCTGGTGACCGTGTTGGGGGGGGGGGGAGGAGGAAGTAGCAATGAAGAAATTGGCTGAGCCCAACCGTGTTCGATAGACTCCCATCTGTTAACCTGGAGATGAGAGAGAGATGAGGAAGGGCTGGATAGTCCAAAGTGTGGTGAGAACTAGGGACTCCTGAGCCCATGGACAAGGACATAGCCACGGAGAACTAGAGCTAAGAGTGAAGCATCCAGCTAATATGAAGTGATGGGAGTCACACAAGAATGCCCAAACTTGCAGATAGTACTTACTTGACCTAGCTTCGATGGCTCGATGATCAGAACTCGACCAGAGGAAGATAAAAAAACAAACAAAATTTGATAAATGAAACAACTGTAAACTGCTACAATTTGACTAACTTGACCTATATTTATGGATGTAGTAACTCAAAATACCAATTGAAAGGGAAGGAGACTTCACATCAAGAATCAATCCTACCCCTCTGTATATAGGATTTATAGGGATGGGCAACTTAGACATTGGCTACCTAAAATGAGGGGGTGATAAAAGCATGAAGTGAATGTCTTACAAGTTTTCAAGAGGGAGAGCTTCTGAGTGTATAGTATAAGGTAGAATACCACTGAATAGTTTTCATCTTGTCTAGCCATGTCTGGTGAAAGGAGATAGGGATAAAGATTCTTATGATTCTTATGTGATATTGCAATTAGTAATTGTTATCATGACTATTTGCAATATCACAACTGTAAAGGTAGAAGTGTTGTAACAAAAATGGGAGAGTAGTTAATCTTATAGTACAGGAACAGAGGACAATCAAGAGAGAAGATCATGAGTGGAATGAGGGACCCTTTCCAGAGAAGCAGTAACACCAGAGATGGAGGTAGATATGAGGACATGAAAAAATAGAGCAGCGAACTACTCTAGACTCATGGAAAGAGAAAGGCTATATGCTGGTGGCCAGGCGTCAGGCTTGCAGAATACACCCTTTGGTTCTTTAAATGATTACATATTCCTGAGTATTTTTGTGTACATCCAAAAAAAAACAAAACAAAAAAAAAAACCCAGAGGGAATAGAAGCAAATACTGTTGAATGATGATGTATGGAGAAGACTGTAATCATTGCCATGAAACAGTGTAAAACTGATGTTCTCGTATGTAAGCTATCATTCAATTCACAATAAAAACTTAAAAACAAAGCAAAATGATAGGAGTGATGTCTTTATGGGCAACTGATTTTTGATCTTAGAAACAGAAATTGAGATATTACCTGTATAATTTCATCTTCATTAGTTCCATTGAACTTTTCAATTTTGTGACTAAGATATGTTGTAGCCTATATAGGTTATTTTGAACCTGTATTTAGCTTACCCATCATGTTAGCTTTTATTCTTAGATTTTGTCATACGAATTTTGTTAATACTGCTTTTTATAGTCTATATTCATGCTGTTGATGTAAATGTTATTCCAAAAAAAAAAAACAAAAAAACAAACAAACAAACAAACAAGCAAAAAAACGGAAAAACAAAAACCAGTGGTCACTACTCATGACAGACTAAACTCCTGAGTGACTGAAACTCAATAATCCATACTGTCTGTAATTATTCAACCAGTTAAAACTCTACCTAGACTGTACTTTGGAGCCCTGGCAGTGTAGTGGGTTATGAGCTAGGTTGCAAACTACAAGATCAGCAGTTTGAGTCTACCAGTCGCTCTGCAAGAGAAAGATGAGGCTTTCTGCTCCTGGAAACCCTATACAGAGTCACTCTGAGTTGGAGCTCACTCTAGAGTATACAAGTACCACCACCAGACTGTCCTGTTTGGTGATCCATACTTCCTTGTCCACAGAAATAAAAATGATAATTTCTGTTAAATGTGGTAAAAATTGTGATCATGGTTTATCTCCAGTGTCAATCAGCAAAGGATAATTTGTCCATTTTATGAGATTTGATTTTTGAGAACACAAAATTGTTACTATTGTTCACCACTCCCTCTGCCAAATGCTTGCATACTATTATTTTGTAGATTTATACTATACATGTACCTGAATATGAAACATGTGTATGTATATGTGTCTAATTTCAACAAGCCAATATTATTTGGGAAACACTTTCTCTTTTAAATCCTCTCCCATTCTATGAAAATGAAAAGATAACTGAAAGTAGTTTTGAAAAAAAAATTTGTCATGTAATTTTGTAGGTCAGTGTGCCAGACTGCAAAGCTGTCTGAACTGCAAGGTTGGTGGTTCAAGCTCACCAGCTGCTCCTAGGAAACCATATACAGGGTCGCTATGGGTCCGTACCAACTTGACAGCACTTCACAACAACAACAACAATTTTGTACTATGCTTGCAATTTATATAATTTTATAACTTGAACACATTCAAACAATCTAGGTCAAATTGTCTTTGATACATGGAAGGGAAAGTGAGTTGCAACTTGAAGAACATAGGAATTAATCATTTTAAAGAGTGACAAAAATGTGTAGTTATTGTAGTTATATGTTGTGGAGTCGGTTTTGACTTATAGTGACCCTGCACAGGGTTTCCGAGGCTGTAAATCTTTACGGGAGCAGAAAGCCTTATCTCTCACCAGCGAATTAGCTGGTAGTTTAGAACTGCTGACCTTGAGGTTCACAGCCTTAAGGTTCGCAGCCTGATTCGTAACCACTACGCTACCATAGCTCCTTAAAATGTGTAGTGGGGCACATGAAGCACAACTCAAAATGATTTAAACATGAATAACATCAAGCAGGAAGAAATAGAAATGAGATTTTAAAAAGACAATATTCTGACCAGTTACACGAGCTCTCCAGACTGAGCAGCAGTTTCTCTTTGCTTAGGTTTTTCTGCTGCGGGAGCGCATCAGATTCTGAGAAGACTCCAGCAATGGCCTTTGCAAATCTGCGGAAAGTGCTCGTTAGTGATAATCTGGACCCTTGCTGCCGGAAGATCCTGCAAGATGGAGGACTAAAAGTGATGGAGAAGCAGAACCCGAGCAAAGAAGAGGTGATAGCCGAGCTGCAGGACTGCAAGGGCCTTATCGTCCTCTCAGCCACCAAGGTGACTGCCGATGTCATCAATGGGGCAGAGAAGCTCCAGGTGGTGGGGCAGGGCTGGCACAGGCCTGGACAACGTGAATCTGGAGGCCGTGACGAGGAAAGGGGCCCTTGGTCATGAACACCCCCAATGGGAACAGCCTCAGTGCTGCGGAGCTCACCTGTGAGATATCATGTGCCTGGACAGGCAGATTCCCCAGGCAACAGCTTCGATGAAGAATGGGAAGTGGGACTGGAAGAAGTTTATGGGGATGGAGCTGAATGGAAAGACCCTGGGAATTCTTGACTTGGCCAGAATTGGGAGAGAAGTAACCACACGCATGCAATCCTTTCATGAAGTCCATAGGGCATGGCCCCATCATTTCTCCAGAGGTCTCTTCCTTCTTCGGAGTTCAGCAGCTGCCACTGGAGGAGCTCTGGCCTCTCTGTACCTTCATCACAGTGCACACACCTCTCCTGCCCTCTACAGGTTTGTTGAATGACAGCACCTTTGCCCAGTGCAAGAAGAGGGTGTGTGTGGTGAACTGCGCTGGAGAAGGGACTGTGGATGAAGGCGCTCTGCTCCAGGCCCTGCAATCTGGTCAGTGTGCTGGAGCTGCGCTGGACGTGTTTACCGAAGAGCCACCATGAGACCGAGCTTTAATGGACCATGAGAATGTCATCAGCTGCCCCCACCTGGGTGCCAGCACCAAGGAAGCCCAGAGCAGCTGTGGGGAGGAAATCGCCATCCAGTTTGTTCACATAGTGAAGGAGAAATCTCCAGCTGGGATCGTAAATGCCCAGGCCCTTACTAGTGCCTTCTCTCCATACACCAAACCGTGGACTGGGCTAACAGAGGCTCTGGGAACACTGATGCGAACCTGGGCTGGGTCCCCCAAAGGGACCATCCACGTGGTGACACAGGGAACATCCCTAAAGAATGCTGGGAACTGCTTAAGCCCTGCAGTCATCGTGGGCCTCCCGAAGGAAGCTTCCAATCAGGCGGATGTCAACTTGGTGAATGCCAAACTGCTGGTGAAAGAGCCTGACTCAATGTAGCCACCTCCCACAACCCTGCCTCCCCAGTGGAACAGGGCAGTGGGAATGCCTACTGACCAGTGATCCTGGCAGGTGCCCCCTACCAAGCAGTGGGCCTGGTGCAGGGCACCACTCCTGTGTTGCAGGCAATCAACAGAGCAGTCTTCAGGCTGGACGTGACTCTCCTCCGGTGCCTGCCCGTGCTTATGTTCCGGGCTCAGCCCTCCAACCCTCTCAGGATTGGCCTCCTCGCAGAGGCAGACATGCAGCTGATGTCCTACCAGACCTCGGTGGTATCAGATGGAGAGACCTGGCATGTCATGGACATCTCCTCCCTGCTGTCCAGCCTGGAGGTGCGGAAGGAGCACGTGACCGAGCCTTTCCAATTCCACTTCTAACCTGGCCGCTCATTGGTCCCAGTCTCTGAGGTTTTCCTGAAGAAATCCACTACAGTGACTAACTGGGAGGTGAGATCCATACTCCCCAGGCTCACCAGGGGCCACTGACACTGCTTCCACTACAGACCCCATTGGAGGCCTGTAGTGCAGCAATGATCCATCTAATAAAGAGCCCCCCCTCAAAAAAAAAAAAAAAAAAGACAATATTCTGAAATAAAATTGTTGTTATTAAGTGTCTTTGACTCAGTTCCAACAGATAACGACCCTGTATAGGGTTTCCAAGGAGCAGCTGGTGAGCTTGAACCTTAGACCTTGCAGTTCAAATGGTTTTGCAGTCTGGTGCATTCCCTCACAGGGCCACACCAGGACTCCTCTGAAGGAATATTGCAGTTAAATAAAAAGGAATGAGGAAACTGACCTAGAAATATTGAAGCAACTTGTCCAGTTCCTCACACCTAATATAATTGTCTTGAGATTCCAAACAAAGACTGTCAGAAATCTAAGGCTTATTTCTCATATTCTTTGCTCTGAGTGTAATCATGGTACTTAATTCATCATAGAAAGGGTGAATATATATGTCTGAAACAGAAGTGTGTTCTGTTCTTGCAATTTATACTTACTACTTTTCCTTCATCCAAACATATTTCCAAACCCAGTGTTACTGAGTTGATTCCAATTCATAGCAACCCTACAGGACAGAACAACTGCCTCACAGGATTTTTAAAATTATAGTCCTCCTGGCGAGTCCTGGGGTTGCAATAAGGATTATGCACTGGACTGCAAGTTTGGTCTCAACTGCAAATATTGATGGTTCAAACCCACCAGAATCTCCCCAGAAGCCCTATACAGGGTTGCTATGAGTCAGAACTGACTCAAGTACACTTAACAACAACAAAAGCAACTGTTCTGTGATTTGTAGGGTAAGCACTGGGCTGCTAGCCACAAGGTCAGCAGTTCAAATCCTTGGAAACAATATTAAGGGTCACTCTGAGTCTGAACCTACTGGACAGTACTTAACCACAACAACCATTGTTATGGAAGCAGACTGTCATATATTTCTCCTTTAGATGGCTGGTTAGTTTACATTGCCAATTTTTTGGTCAATAAGTGAGCATTTAAACATTGCGCAACCAGCACTTATTTTCTATTTCACAGAAAATATTAAAAAACATTTTTATTTTTATTCTTCAAGATATTTTTACCTGACAATTATTAATTTTTTATTTAGCAGTGTTTCAACTTGGGTCAACTTCAGACTGATTGAGTCTTACTGATTAAGCCATGTGTCAATCGTATGTTTATGCATTTCTACAAAGTCTCCAAATGCTTAATACAGTATAACAAAAATTTGAGAAAGTAGGACATTTTAAAGATCAGCATCTGTCTGTTTTGCACAATATGTGTACTTGGGCAACATGTTGGGTCTTCTTTGTCTCATCACTACCTAAGTAAGATGCTTTGGAAATTGAATAATATGAATTATTTACTACTCAATAGATACTAAGTTAAAAGGAGGAAAATCAATATTTCTTGAAAATAGGCATGACATTTAACTAAATGTCATGAAAAGGGATTTTCAAATTCAATTTTTATATGTGACTGTCCCAAACTTGAGTCTCTAAAATTGCAAATGTATAAAGTTTTTTGATTAAGCAGTGTGAGTGCATATATTGTGACTAAAATTCTAAGAGTTGCTCATTGTCCTTAAATGAGAAACACCAAGTTAACTCATCAGTGAAGATTCTTTTTGCATAATGTTTATAAGCAAAGCAAATTGTTTACTAATTCTAATTTTTGACTTAATCAGATCTATTGACATTTTATAAATACATTCAGGAATATGAATTCTTATGGTAAGTTACTAAAATTATGAAGTTTAAAACTATACTGAACTATTATAATTAAGAAAGTACATAAGGGAAATATGTTTTCCATACAAGTACTGAGAAGTTCTACTTAAAACATCAAACTAAAGATGTCATTCCCTTGTTAAAGTCCTTCTAAGTTAAGAATTTTACTAACTCTTAACTGTTTATTCTAGAACTTAAATTCATAACTTTCTTGTCCATGCTTAATTTTCTCCCTTTACCTCCTACAGCTCTCTTATATGTTCAGCATCTTCTAGCCATATGCTGTTGGTGTTGTTAAGTGTCATCAAGTCAGTTCCAACCCATAGCAATCCTATATAGGGTTTCCAAAGAGCAGCTGGTGGAATTTAATTGCCAACTTTGTGATGCAAACTGACCTTGCAGTGTAGCTCATTATCCTGCAGTGACAAACCAGGACTTCAATCATATGTTAGATGTACTTAGTTTATCATTCACCATTGTAATGTGTTGATTCATGACCTCATAACCTCAGATATTTTCTGTCAGGGTCCGGCCTCGACAAGGGGGTGAGTACACGGGGATGGGATGTCTGGCGACGATAGAGAGAAAACAGACACAAAGAAGACAGACACACAGGTTTGATGCAAGCTGTCAGATAGACTGGTCGGTGGCAGACATTACACTCAAAACTAACTCTAGGTGGGATGTCTGGAGAGGGGAGAGAGAAAGAAACACTCGGAGACCAGAGTGGATACAAGCTAACAGGCAGATAGTCCTGCTGCCAAGAATGCACACAGAACTATCTCTACCCCAGTCTTTTATTAACTTTTTAAAGGAAGAGATCTTTACAGAAGAAGAATGGGATTATTCAGATAAGACAATGCTTAATGATTCACAGAGACCATCTTTAAGGTAAATTAAGCCACTAATCCTTTCTTCCTTACTGGTTTTAACCTTTCTAATGAAGGTGAGGTTTCGCTTCCACCTTCCTTTTCCTTGTTCTGGGTTCCATATCCAAATGATACAATGTTTACTGTATCCTCACATATCCATATACCTTCAGGGGGAAGAAGAGCATCTGGATCAAATTGATTAAACCCAGGGTGGTCTGAGGGAGTTGCCACCATTGTCCTTTTCCCAGAATCTACCAGTCCACCTCAAGTGAATACCCCGGGCAGTTCCTCTCCAGAACCTCCCTGCTTAATCCCAGTAAACCTGTCCTTGTTCGTCCTCTGAGGAAGTTTTACTGCCTTGGTTCTAGGGGGAAATTTGGTTTTATTAAAGTACATGGATAATCAAGTGCTCATGTTCTAAGTTAATATTAAACATAACTGAATAATCAAATAAGGAGCAGTTCTGACACTCATCCCAGGTGGCTATCGCTTGTACCTCAGAAAGATTTGTTCCCAGTACCCTATGCACTGCCAACATAGTGGAGACATTAAGAGAGGCATTATAAAAACCATTTTCTCAGAAGCTACAATTACTGGAGTTAGAAGCATAGAATGAACAATATTAGGACTTGTACAGAGGTAGCCACCCAGTGAGTTCACAAACATCAATGAACCCGGGACCCCAGGAGGTCACTTCCTGGGCCCTCAGGGTTCATGGCTCGCCATACAGAGGAGGGCCCTGGGTTTGGATCTTCGTCCAGGTTACAAGGCCTCAGCTTCCCAGTCGTCCCCAACAGTTTTCCATTGCCTCATATCAACATCTCCATTTAACCACATCCTACTCATCTCAAATATCACCCTCCTTTGGGAATCCTTCCTTGACCTCTCCACTGGGATTTACTGAGTGTTTTGAGCCATGTTTGTATTCCGTTCTGGAGATTGAGAAATGAATGTGACATGCAGAGTCTTTCCCATCATACAATTTACAATTGTGTCAAGTGGGAGTTAATAAACAAAGGGACTGAAAAGTATTTTCAGAGCACAAGTAGTTTGGAAGCAACAAATCAAGGTGATATGATAGAGTAATGGAGAAATCTGACTACCTTAGATATGGTGCTCAGGAAAGGCATGTGGATCATTAGAGGATGTAACCAGATGATTAGAAAGAATCAGCTGTGCAAACATATGGTGCTTACTATTGCAGAGAGAGAGAACAAGTTAAGTGTAAAGATTCCAGGGTGGAATGGTATTGCAGATTGAAAGAACAAAACAAAATAGAACAAGAAATCAGTACTGCTGGAGTAGGAGGGAGAATAGCATGAGAGTAAAGTGAAGGAAAAAACCCAAAATCAAACCTTTTATTTAAAGAACGCAGTAAAACAAAACAGTTGAAGTTGACTCCATTCTGACTCATACTGTGTTAGAATAAAACTGTGATTCATAGGATTTTTTATGGCTGGTTATTCAGAAGCAGATTATCAGGGCTTTCTTCTGTGATGACTCTGGATGAATTCAAACCTTCAAATTTCTGGTTAGCAGCCAAAGTGTGCTAACCATTTGAACTCCTGGGGAATTCCATAGGATCAGTAGTCTTTAGTCATGGGGTCATTCGTGATTTAGTGGTAGAATTGTTCCTTTCATGGGTTCCATTCCCTTACATGCAGCCAATACCCATTTGTCAGCAGAAGTTTATACATTGCTAAGATGATGAGCAGGTTGCTGCAGAGCTTCCAGATTAAGATGGACTAGGAAGACAGGTCTGGTGATTGACTTCTGAAATTCAGCCAATGAAAACATTATAAATCACAACAGAAATAACATTTCATTCCTTTGCACAAGGCTTTCATTGTGCATTTTCAGAGGTCCATTGTGCATGGGGTTGCCAGGAGTTGTGGGCTTACTGGATGACAGTTAGCAACAACAACAGGATTGAGTAAAAATCTTGAATTACATTCAGTGATGTACTGTACATGTTAAACAGTTGGCACTGTAAGAGGGGGTGGAATCTCTGATTTGTAGCTTATAAAATGATTGGCTCATTTCATTGTGTGCATGTTCTGTTTGTTGTTGCTGAGTGTATTCAAGTTGGTTTCACAAAACACTCATGGGTCCATCCTCCCAATTGTTGCTATGTTTGAGCCCTTAATTGCAGACCCTGTGTCAATTCATTTCCTTATGGGCTTTCTTTTTTTTTTTTTTTTTTTCACCTTACCAAACTTTTACCAAGTATAATGTCCTTCTCCAGAATGAGTCCCTCTTGATAACTTGTCCAAAGTCTGACCTTCCTTGAGTCTAAGGAGTATTCTGGCTATACTTCCAACACAGACTTGTTTATTTTTCTGGCAATCAATATTATTCATGAACACCACAATTCAAATGCGTCGATTTTTCTTGGATCTTATTTATTTATTGTCCAGCTTTCCCATGCATATGAGGCAATTGAAAATATCATGATTTGAATCAGGTGTACCTTAGTCCTCAAAGTGACCTCTTTGCATTTTTAGTGTTTTAGAGTTCTTTTGCAGCAGATTTTGTGACTGCTGCTTCCATGGCTGTGGATTATTGATCCAAGTAAAATTAAATCTTTGAAAACTTCAATATCTTGTCTGTTTATTATGATGTTTACTTATTGGTGTAATACATACTGAAGTCGGTAGTCAATGATCTGCATCGGTAAGTGCTACAAGTCCTATTCACTTTAACCAAGCAAGGTTGTGTCATTGGCATATTGCAAGTTGTTAATGAGATTTCCTCCAATCCTGATGCCACATTCTTCTTTACGTAGTGCAGTTTCTCAGATTATATGTGCAGCATACAGACTGAATAGATCATAGACCAAGAGGAAACTGTTCAAATAGAATAAAGGAATTCTGCATTATTTAAAATCAGAAAAGGTATGTTTCAGGACTATGGACACTGTACCAAGGGTGGTGCTGTAGGATACTCACTAGATTGCTAACCAGAAAGTCAGCTGTTCAAACCTACTAACTACTCCTAGAAACTCCATACAAGGTCATTTTGTTTCAACGTAATTCAACATAATTATGTTCAACACGGTTTCAACATAATTCAACAACAATCTGATATCATTAAATGCAGAGATACAAAGAGATCTATACAGTCAGCTTGTGAGCTGGTACAAGCAAGGTCCAGTACACCCTTGAATATTTAACTGAAAGGTTGATGGTTCAAACTCACCAGCCACTCCTCGGAAACCTTGTACATGGTTGTTATTAGTCAGAACAGACTGGGTTGAACTTAACAACACCATGTCATGAGGAGTCCTGGTGTGGTGCTGTAGGATAAGCACTGGACTGCTAATCATAAGGTTGGAAGTTCAAATCCACCAACTGCTCCTTGAAATCCCTATACAGGGCTGCTATGAGTTGGAACTGACTTGACAGCTTTTCACAACAACAACAACATATCATGAATCAGGCAACAAAACAATTTAATTTTCTTTTTAAAAATCTCTTGACTGTCAGGGGACATACATAGGGAGAAGTCAGAAAGACTTGTTGAGAAGCTACTGAGAAAGATAGGGTAAGAGGAGACAGGTGAATTATGCTGAGATGAGGAGAGTGGAAATGAAAGTGTACTGATTTTCATTTATTGTTTTAATGTTGTTGTTCTTAATGTTGTTGTTGCTAAGTGCTGCAGTTTGATCAGAGTTTAGAACTTGACCATGGATTGGTTATGAGAGCAAGAAAAGACAGGAATCAGGGCTGATTTCTGTGCATTTGGAGGATCATGGTTTAAATCTTTATACTAAGCAGTGAGCTGTAGTGAGTTGGGAGCTGCAGATTTTTGACATATTCAGTGATTCATATGCATAGCAAATGAAGTTGTGTACATTAATTCACTATATGTTATTTTAAATGTACATACCTACTATGCTGCTGCTGCTATATGCCTATATGCGGTCCAGTCGGCTCCAAGTTATAGCAACCCTATTTCCTAGGAGTAGCTAACAGGTTTGAACTGGAACTCCTATGTAATCTTTAATTGTATGTAGCTAATAAAGTCTCAAGGAGCTCTGGTTGTGTAGTGGTAATGAATCGGGCTGTGAATCACAAGGTCAGCAGTTCAAAACTGCCAGCTGTTCCGCAGGAGAAAGACGAGGCTTTCTGCTCCTGTAAAGATTTACAGCCTCAGAAACCCTGTACAGGGTTGCTATGAGTCTTAGCCGACGACTCCACGGCATATAACCAACTAACCAACAAATCAACCAAGAAAGTCTCAATTTAATCAAAGGAAAGAGTTCTGATTGTGTAGTGGGTTATGCATTGGACTACTAACCACAACATTAGCTGTTCAAGTCTACCAGAAAGATGAAGCTGTTTGCTCCTGTAAAGATTCACAGTCTCAGAAACTCTGTTGCTGCTGCTACTATGTGCTGTCCAGTCAGTTTTGACTCATAGCGACCGTATGTAAGATTTCTGAGGAGCAGGTTGGTGGGTTTGAACTGCAGACTCTGTGATATGTAACCCAGTGCTGATCCAACAGCACCACACCAGGAATCCGCTTGGTATAATCAATATTCTTTGCCAACAGCATGATTCAAATAAATTAATCCTTCCTTTGTCTTCCTTATTCATAGTTCAGCTTTCCCCTGCATATGAGGTGATTAAAAAAATCATAGCTGGGGCACACACACTTCAAAGTGACATCCATGCTCTTTAACATTTTAAAGAGGCCTTTTGCATCAGATTTACCTAATGCAATACGTCATTTGATTTCTTGACTGCTACTTACATGAGCTTTGACTGTTGTTTTTTTGTTGTGAGTTTGAGGACCCAAGTCATGGTATTTTCAATAATCTCATATGCATGTGAAAGTTGGACAGTGAATAAGGAAGACTGCTGAAGAATTAATGCATTTGAGTTATGGTGTTGGAGGAGAATATTAAAAGTGTCATGGGCTTCCAAAAGAATAAGCCAGTCTGTGTTGGAAGAAGTACAGCCAGAATGCTTCTTGGAGACCTGGAATATTTCAGACATATTATCAAGATGGACCAGTCCCTTTGAGAAGGATATCATGTTTGGTAAAGTGGAGGGTCAGAGAAAAAGAGGTAGACCCCCAAGGAGAAGGATTAGCACAGTGGTAGCAGCATACGGTTGCTATGAGCCAGTGCCAACTTGATGGCACTTAACAATAAAAACAAGTGGATTTGAAACATTTGTCTTAAATGTTTCTAGCCTGGATAATGACTTCTGTAAATAAAGAAATTATGACAAAAATGAGAAGAATGAACAATATCAACGTCCTTGAAATTCAGAGTAGGTCAATGTGGCTCCTATAGCAATGCAGTTTTGTGTAATCAATAAAATGGCCTGTGATTAGAGAGCTCTGGGTTTCGATTTCAACTCTATTCTTGTGCAATTTTTCAAAAATTATGCATTTTTTTCTGAATCTCAATTCCTGCATAAAGGGTATGAATGTATATATTTTTTATAAGATTGCTGCAAAGTTTGATGAGTTTCTGGAAATGACCTGAATTTAGAGTGATATATGGTGCATGATTATGATGTATCCACCACTTGCCTGTCAGTTTGTTGTGCTGTGGTAGTTTGTACATGGCTTTGATACTGGAAGCTAAGATGAGAGTATTTTAAATACCATCAGGGTTACTCATGATGGGCAGATTTAAGGTGAGCTTCCAACTAAGATAAACTAGGAGTGAGAGGCTGACACCTTCTGAATGCTTGTTGTTGTTGTTGTTATGTGCTGTGCAGTCAGTTCTGATTCATAGCGGGTTTCCGAGGCTGTAAATCTTTATGGGAGCAGAAAGCCTCATCTTTCTCCTGCAGAAAAGCTGGTAGTTTCCAACTGCTGAACATGAGATTACCAGCCCAATTTGTAACCACTACGGTAGTATCAGAAAACCTTATTTCAGATAGTTTCAGAATATTTAAACATTATGAATAATATCAGAATAGTGTCAGATTTGGTTCCAGAAGATGAGGCCCTCAGTTTGGAAGGCACTTAAACATGAGTGGGAAAGAGCTGCCTCTTCATAGTAGAGTTAACTGTGATGATGCAAATGGAGTAAAGCTTTCAGGACCTTCATTGGTTGATGAGGCATAACTGAAAAGGAGGAAAAACAACTGTAAACATACATTAATAATAGAACAATGGAATGTATGAAGGGTGAATCTAAGAAAATTGGAAGTTGTCAAAAACGAAATGGAACTTATAAAGATCAATATCCTAGGCATTGCTAAGCTGAAATGGAATTATATTCGCCATTTTGAATCTAACAATCAAATGTTTTCCTATGCCAAGAGTAACAAATTGAAGAGGAATGGCATCACATTCATCATTAAAAATAATATTTCAAGATCTATCTTTAAGTATTATGCTAGCTCTGATAGGACAATATTGATATGCCTACAAAGAAGATCATCTAATACCACTATTATTCAAATTTACATACCAACCACTAAAGCCAGGGATGATGAAATTGAAGTATTCTATCAACTTCTTCAGTAAGAAATCAATCAAACATGCAACCAAGATGTATTGATAATTATCAGTGATTGGAACACGAAAGTTGGAAACAAAGAATAAGTGTCAGTAGTTGGAAATTTTTGTATTTGTGATAGAAAAGATGCTGGAAACCACATGATAGAATTTTGTAAAACAAATGAATTATTGCAAATATCATTTTAAAATAATATAATAGATAATTATACATGTGGACCTCATCAAATTGAATACACAGAAATCAAGTTGACTACATCTGTTGGAAGAGACAATGGAAAAGCTTCACATCATCAGCCAAATACAAGGCCAGGACCAGTCTGTGGAATAAACCAATTGCTCATGAGCAAATTAAGACTGAAGTTGAAGAAAATTGAAACAAGTACACCAGAACTAAAATTTGACCTTGAGCATATCCCACCTGTATTTAGAGATCATCTGAAGAACAGATTTGGTATATTAGACACTGAGGACTGAAGATCAAAAGAGTTGTGGGATGATATCAAGAACATCATACAGGAAGAAAGCAAAAGGTCTTTAAGAAGACAAGAAATATGAAAAA
>NW_006409008.1:1009329-1010796 GCF_000296735.1 Chrysochloris asiatica | reverse complement strand
ATTTTGCTAAAGATAATTCAAAAACAGCTGCATCAGTACATTGACAGGGCACTGGCATAGCTGTAAACTGAATTTAGACGAGGAAGTAGAATCAGGGTTATCATTGCTAACATCAGAAGGATCTTGACAGAAAGCAGATAATACCAGAAAGTTGTTTACATGTGCTTTATTGACGATGTAAAGGCTGTCAACTGTGTAGATCATGACAAGCTTTGACTAACGTTGTTAATAATGGATATTCCAGAATACTTTATTGTACTCATGAGGAAACTGCACATAGACCAAGATACATTTGTTCGAACAGAACAAGGGAACATTGAATGGTTTAAAATCAAGAAAGGTGTGCTCCAGGGTTGTACTATTTCACCAGATTTGCTCAGTTTGTATGCTGAGCAAAGAATCTGAGAAACCGGATTATATTAAGAAGAACATGGCATAGGATTGTAGGAAAACTTAACAACCTGTGATGTGCAGATAATATAGCTTTGCTTCCTGTCAATGAGATGGGAATAAAATGCTTACTATTGATGATCAAGAGTAAAGCCTACAGTATGGATTGCATTTCAATGCCAGAAGAACAAACAAATTTATGTTAGAAGAATTACAACTAGAATGCTCCTTAGAATCCAGGATGGCGTGACTTTGTCTCTCAGACTTTGAACATGTGATGAAGACAGATCACTGAACTGTTTAAAATCAGGAAAGGTGTGTGCCACTGTCATATTCTTTCAGCAAATTTATTCAATCTGTATGCTAAAGCAAATAATCCAAGAAGCAGGATTGTGAGAAGAACATGGCATCAGTAATGGAGAAAGACTCATTAACAACCTGTGACATGCAAATGACACAACTTTGTTTGCTGAATGTGAAGAGGACTTAAAATATTGCTGATTAAGATCAAAGACCCCAGCCTTCAGTATGGGTTGCACCTCAATATAAAGAAAACACAACTCCTGACCACTGTACCAATAAATAACAGCATGATAAATGTCAAAAAGATTGAAAGTGCCAAAGATTAGCAGTTTAAATCCATCCAATGCCTTAATAACAAGCGAAAGATCTAACAATCTGCTCTTGGAAAGATGATAGCCTAGAAAACTCTATGGTACCCTTCTACTGTGTTAGGTAGATTTGCTATGAGTCAGAATCAACTTGACGGCACTAACAACAACGTTGTTCTAGGGGTCACCAGAATGCAGACTCTTATCCTCACAGCTCCCATGAAAGTACATGAGATAAATATTTACATAAACCATTTCAATGTTGTTGTTAAATGCAGTTGAGTTTGTTGTGACTCATAGAAACCCTGTACAGGCTTTCCCAGGAGCAGCAGGTGGGTTTGAATTGCAGTCTGGGGCTGTTCCTACAGTGCCACACCATCATATTATGTCGGGGTCTGACCTCGACATAGTTCTGTTGTTCACGAGTGTTTGGTTCACGAGGAGGGGAGATCCAGCGGCGATAGGG
>NW_006409008.1:1007135-1008202 GCF_000296735.1 Chrysochloris asiatica | reverse complement strand
ATTGCATAAAAAGCAATGGGGCACTGCAATGTCCCAGGTGCTTTATATACTTGCAAATTCATTTAATCCTCAACGCAAACATGTGACATAGGTTTTACCATTCCCATTATGTGAGTCAGGAAGTTGAGGCTTAGAGAAAATAAATGCTTCCAGTACTAGGCAGAGCTGGAGCCAAGCAGCTACAAATATTTCAATGTGTTACACAACTTATAAAAGAAGAAAGACTAATCAGTTTAGTAAGGAAAAAAAAAGTCTGATGTAAACGAATTATCATTTATACCAATGATTTAATATTGGTAGGGAGATTTTTATATAAACAATGCCTTGAGAAAGGCATGAGAATGTGAATCACTTTCATTATATACTCATTAACCTTGATCCAACAGTTAGTAAAACAATGATTCAGTTGCTGAATTATTTCTTTACAGTAAGAGTTGAGTTTGCAGTGGAAGTTGGGCAGAGTACTTAGTTTTGGGAAAAACAGTCATAAAAAGACAGTTTCTATCCTGGGGAATTCCTAACTCTGTTTAGCAGCATCACACCCTAGAAAAAATTCAAATGTCAAGTCAGAGGAACACATTCTCTTCTTGGCTTTTTCTTCTCTTTTTCTGAAATTCTGTATTAAGTTCTATGCTAAGGTAATGAACTCATTCTGATTTTTGCAAGACTTTCTGATATTAACCTTTCAAGATCTGTATCCCAGGAATTCTCTCAGTCTCAGAAAAACCCAGACACTTATGCCATAACTGTTGTTATTGTTGTTGTGAAGTTCCATCGAGTCGTTTCTGACCCATAGCGACCCTGAACAGGGTTTCTAAGGCTATAAATCTTTACAGGAGCAAAAAGCCTCATCTTTGTCCTATGGAGCAGCTAGTAGTTTCGAACTGCTGACCTTGTGGTTCGCAGCCCGATTGGTAACCACTACTCTACCAGAGCTCCTATGCCATAACTAGTTTTATATTTATAAAACCGAATCTTATAACTTTTAATAAAAGGGTTGTTGTAAGAAGTAAATTAGAGAGGAACAAACAAGATGGCAGATTGGGTGGACGTATAGCAGAGAGCTC
>NW_006409008.1:991570-1003935 GCF_000296735.1 Chrysochloris asiatica | reverse complement strand
TTAAAAAAAAAAAGTAGTAAATTAGATAATGATCATGAAAACTTTCTGAGAAGTGCATAACAGTGGTGATTGACATTTATTAGTGGCTACTTGAAGACCCTTAACAACAACTATTTACTAGGCATTGTACTAAGTAAATCACATGCAGTGTTCATTTTGTCTTCCCAGGACCATAATAAAGCAGAATAATTTATTACCCGATTTACATAGAGAAAAATGTTTAAGTATAGAGAAATTAAAAACTTGATCAAAATCTCTTGCTGCTCCATCGAAGATGTCGTATCTGAGCCCAGCCTGTTACACTATAGAGCCTGGGTGCTCTAATTCATTTATTCTAAACACTGCTGTGCATTAGAATTCCTTGGGGAGGTTTATTAAATACAGATGTCAAGGCCACATAGCAATTAAATCAGAATCTCTAGAAACTGAGCCAGGTAATATTAATTCCTCTACCAATTTTTATATGCAGTTGGGGCTGAGAAACCATTTCTATTCTATTTTTCTGTTTTATAGTGGCAAAAGTATTAACAGAGCTATTGGGGCTACCTGGCCCACTATCTACTAGCTGTGTGACCTTGAGCAATTTGTCTAACTTCTCTTAGAAAGTAAATATTTTCATTTAGACAGTAGAGAAAACATTTATTTCCACATTCATGCCATAATACTATGATATTCAAATAAGACAAAGTACATGAGTTTTTATGAATGCTACATTAATAAAGCTTAACATATATTTCTATGCATAAACCTTCAGGGGTGATAGTTTTCAATGAATAAAATGAAACTAGGTGTTGAGTCTCAGAAGTGAGGGGAGTTTTAGGGACAGAAAAAGAAACACCAATGGGATTTTTGTCTTACATTTATGCCTTTCTGAGCAAGATAGTCTGACTGAGTTACTATTATTTTTTTTTCCAGGTTCAATTTCATCTGAGGAATAGTTTGTTGTCATTGAGAAATTGTTTCAAAACCACATTACATTCTATGATTCCAAAACTATCTAGTTGCACTCTGAGTTAAGGACATTAGTTGGCTAATCCACATGGTGTCATCTATTATGGCTGAAATCAAACAAGTCTTAGCAATTGTATTCAGTGAAAATCAGGAAGTAATGCCTGGAAAATGAAATGCTCTGTTTGGGTTCTGGCCAAAGGAGTTGCTTATTAAGATAACACACTGCAAATCTTAGGGGATCTATTTAAATAGATGCATAAATGATCACCTAGGTTGTGGTTGTGTTTAGAATGTGACAGTGCTTTAATGTTTTTCCAAATGTAAGTATAATTTCCAAAACCAAGTCATGCAAGTCATATATTTGTTTATAATATTTTTACATGTTACATTGTGAGTTATCACAAAATATTTTCTGACTTGAGGACTCACAAATACAATTTAAATAATAAATGCTGAATTAAAAAACAAAAACAAAAACAAAAAAACACCTTTTATTGTGAATTGAGTGAAGGTTTTCAGAGAAGATCATCAGCTTTACATTCAACAAATCGTATACTTTGTTTCATCTCAATGATTACAGTCCCCTGCCTGGGACAATAGCTATCCAGTTTCCTCTCCGTGGTTCCTATTTGCATTTCACTCACCTTCTTATCCCTTCTCAACTTTGTCCCTAAGGAAACATTGCACTTTTGATTTTGAATTGTTGACCATTCCATGGTGAGCATACCTTGTTTGTATTGTTGTCCTCCGACTATATATTGTTGTCCTCCGACTATAAACTTATCTAGTACTTAGCTGAAAATTGGGCCACAAAGGTGAGTTCCTTTCCAGATCTGAAGGGTGACTGAAAGCCATAGTTTTAGGTTCCTCTAGTCTGGGGCCAGTAAACCTGGACTTTTCTTTCTTTTTTTTTTTTTAATTACATCATGTTGAGTTTTGTTCCAAAACTTCTAATGCGATCCCTTTCAAAGCTACCACTCTTTGGTCAGGCTAGCCAGGCATCATTTAGTTCTGGCCTCAGAGTCACGAAAGCTGATGTTTGAATGAATGGTGCATTAGTCCAATGGACTGTTTCCATGAGTCTTCAATTTTCATCACTCTTCTTTCTTTTCTTGCTCTGGCCTGGTCATGGCAGGTGTCTGTGACACCCAAGAAATCTGAGGCTCAGGGACTGCAGCAGCAACCCTAGTGGCCAGGATGTGAGGAAGAACTGGGCGGGGTCCCATGAGCAGAAATCTGAATTAAAACATTTTTAATACAAAATGAATGTACACTAGCTCTGCTCGTTCATAATATATCTATATACAGACACTTCTGGGCAGAATTCTTAAGAAAGTCATTATCAGCCTGGACATTTTTCCAACATTAAAACTTCAAAAATCATGTGATCATTACAATTTGTAAGAAAAAAAAAAATTAAAAGCCAGTTTTACTTTACATGAACAATGGTTGAGTTTCTTTAAACGTTTTGGTTCGTGTATCTTTAGACCAATTGCTAACTCTACCAATTTTTTTCAAGTCTACTGGTACAGAAATAGACAAAATTCACATGATAAAATTAAAAGAATTAATGAAAGTGGTCTCATTTTAGTTTTTAAAAATATAATAGTTAATGATGATACCAATGTTTAAAAACTTATTTTAATGAAGATGTTTTTGTGTGTCATCCAGTCAGTTCCGACTCACAATGACCCCATATAGGGTTTCTGAGAGCTGCATTTGAACTGCCATCCTTGTAGTTAGCATGGTTAGAAGTCCAGGGTTTATGCTACAGCACCATACCAGGGTTCTCCAATCCTTTATTTTCTTTATCTTTAATCTTTATCAAACTCCCTATGTAAATCAGAAAGCTTAAACTGTGAAATATTGCATAACAAACTCATGCATTTGTTGAATATTGTTGAAGGAGTTCATGAATGTTGTTGCAGGGCTTAATCAAGATTCTCTGATGCTAGCTAAGCTCAATGCTCTTTTAAGTTCTTTATGTGGTCTCTGTTTGAACAAAAAAATACAAATTAATTAAAGAACTTCAAATAGTGCTTGCAAAGTCAACAAACAAATAAATATACTAGTCAGCTAGCTCCATGCTCAGAACATGACAGCTATCCCTTGTGGCTTCCAGAGAAATTGAGGCTAATATAACCAACATTATGAGATGCCCAGTATTCAAGCAAAGAAGGTCACATAGCTTTATTATACTCTGAACTGATGATTATGTAGCTTGAATTTCCTGTGGCCTCATTCAGAATGGGGCTTTGAAAAATGAAAGTGTCTTAAAGAAAGGATATTGGTGTGAAAGAGCATCTGAAAATGACTTAATTTGAAAAACAAAACAAAAGCAGCTAAAATGGGATATTTCAGCCAGTAAAAAACGACTATCCAGGAGTGAAGATGAATGGGACTGTTGACATCTGAAGAGCTTTCCTGAGAAGGAAAGATCATAGAGGTTCACTCCTTAGTTCAAGAAATAGTATCTAATATTTTAACTGTGGAAATTGTTGGTCTACAAACATGATGATGATGATAATGATGACCATAATAATATTAAATTATACCAACTGTGGTATTTTCACATTTTTAAAGTTTGGGATAATGCATTTACTCTCTTCCTCTTTCTAACTCTTGACTAAGAAATTCAAATTAAAACAACACATTTCATCATTTCAAAATGCCCTTTGATGTTCAAGTGGCAGATTGAAAGGCAGAAGGTCAGCAAAGTATGTTCAATTTAGAAGCTGTATATTTAAAGGAGAAAGTATCCTGGAGTTAAGAGAGTAGTTTTTGGTCTGCCCTCTCTTAGGCTGGAGACAGAGCAGTTAGCTGTCTCTGTACAACACACTGTAGAAACGCCATCCAACACTTACTAATTCAAGACTTGATTTACTCTGATTGGCTAAATAAATAGGTCAAGCAAAACTGCAAGTTGTGTAATACAGCTTTGTAAATTCTCTGTAACATTCAAGTTTGGATAATTACAGAAGGAAAATGATGGTTTTGTAAGTGTTGTGTAAACCTAACTCTCATGGATTTGGAGTCAAACTAGAATGTTCTGTGTGTGTGTGTGTGTGTGTGTGTGTGTGTATGTAAAAGTTATGTAACTATCTCCATTTGTATAAAAGAAAAATATCAATAATCTCACTTCTTTGGGCTGTTGTGAGGACAGGGATAACCATATGTATAAAGAATTTAATTCAACATAAATGTAGTCCTGGTGTGGCACTGGATAATAAGCACCGGACTACAACTACAAGGCTAGTGGTTCAAACCTACCAGCTGCTCCTCAGAAAACCCTATAAAGGGTTGCAATGAGTCGAAATTGACATGTTGGAACTTAACAAAAATAACATAGCAAATGATAAATGCTTACAAGAAACTAATTGTTTTTATTATATTCATGATGCTTGTTTCAATCAGGTATAATTTCACAGTCATAGATAGCTTTGTGAAGGGCCCAACTACAGCTTCTGTGCACATAGATAAGACTTTTTGGATTGTTGATTTGGCTATTGTTTACAATAAAGTACCTCTTAATTGAATAACAGAATTTATTGTATAAAGTTCATTTTAATAAGATCTAATAAATACTTGCAACAAATGACATCTGTTGAGACACAGAGATACCTTCATTCTGGTTTTTAAATTTGTTTAACCATTTCCTCTTTTGAAAGTAGAAATAGGAAAAAAATTGTGAAATGATACCAAGAAAAATGTAGCTAAGGATTCTGGAGCAGAGGACTTTGAGAAGATGGTGATAGGAAGTTAGTTCTCCTCCTCCCACCCAAAACTCCTACATGCTGAGGCCCACAGAGAGTCATGTGCACTTGAGGCATTGAGTTCCACGGTGGCCTTGGTATGGAGAACTGATGTAGAACCATGAGCCCTTGAAAGGATGAGCCCATGGAGGCCAGGGCTTGCAAGGAAAACGAAGTAGCAACGAAAACATGTATGGATCTTTCCTGCCGCATGCACAGGAGAATAGTAGCAGCTACATCAGGAAAATAAACACAAAAATGGGTGACTTGCATACTTTTTCCTACCAGTCTTATGATGAACTACACAATCTGGCAGCTCTGATGTCATTTTTTATTCATATCACTTTCATGCTCTCATTCTTCAGTATCGGCTCTGTTTCTTGAACCTCAGGCTCTTGACAATTGTTACATCCTTTGCTTTCCTCAAAAACTGTGTCATTTGCTTATTTAAAAGTCGTATATTCATGAATAAGCTTACTATATTTACTTTCTGTCTTTCCAGGAAAATCATCCTGATAAGCCCTGAAAAATGAAATAAAATAAGAAACCCATGCAAAACAAAGATAAAAATGGAATTTAAGAATAAATTTAGTAAAAATGGGTAGACTGAAACTTTAATGAATACTATAAAACATAGTGAATGTAAATAAAACACTTGGATAGGAAAACTCAAGATAAAAATGTTAAAAATTAATATTTTAAAAAATAATCTAAAACACTTTAATGTTTAACAAAGTTGCCTTAAATAATTTTAAGTGAAATACACAGGGTTGGAGATAAATGCTCATGGACAGCTAGGAAAACTGTTGGAAATGTACTTGAAATATAGTTCACAGTTAACAGAACCATTAATTTTTTTTTTTTAAGTTTTTGTTATGAATTGAGTGATAGTTTACATGGAAAAACATCAGTTTTGCACTCATCTTATCATCATGATTCACGCAGTCAAATATCTTTGCTTAGTTAATGAAACACAAGTACACATCTTTCTGGTATTCTCTGCTTTAAGCCAAGACCCTTCTGATGTCAGCAGTGAGAAACCTCATTCCATGTCGTCTTCTGAATCCAGTTTGAATTTCTGGTAGCTCCCTGTTGATGTACTACTGCAACCATTTTAGAATTATGCTAAGCAAAATGTTACTTGATGTGATATTAATGATACTGTTGGATGATTTCCACATTCCATTGGGTCACCTTTTTTAGAATAGGCAGAAATATAGATTTCTTCCAATCAGCTGATTAGGTGGCTGTCTTCCACATTTCTTGACATAGAAGTGTGAGTGCCTTTAGTGCTGCATCAGTTTGTTGAAACTTTTCACTTTGTATTCCACCAACTCCAGGAGCCTTGCTTTTTGCCAATGCCTGCAGTGCAGTGTGGACTTCTTCCTTCAATTCCATCAATTCTTGCTTATATTGGAACCTCTTGAAATGACTGAAGATCAACCAGTTCTTTTGGTACAGTGACTCTGTGTAATCCCTCAATCTTCTTTTGATGCTTTCTGTCTCATTCAATATTTTGCCTATAAAATCCTTCAATATTGCAACACAAGGCTTGGATTTCTTTAGTTTTTTCAGCTTCAGAAATGCTGAACTTGTTCTTCTTTTTTGATTTTCTAACTCTAGATTTCATTATTATTTTTTTTTTTCATTATTTCATTTCATTATAATACATGATTCTGTCTTCTTGAGCTGCCTTTTGACTTTTTCTGTTCTGGTCTTTTACTCTATCATTTTCTACAGTTACTTTAACTTCTATGTGTTCCAGAGCAAGTGTCAGAGTCTCTTCTGACATCCATTTTTATCTCTTTTTTCTGTCTCTTTATAGACTTTTTTCTTTCTTCCTGGATGATGTTCTTGATGTCATCCCACAACTCTTCTGGTCATTAGCAGAAATTAGCACACCAAATTTGTTCTTCAGAAGGTCTCTAAATTCATGTGGGAGATAAGATCATATTTTGTTCTCATGGACTTGTTTTAATTTTCTTTAGCTTTAGCCTGAACTTTCATATGAGCAGTTGTTGGTTGTTTCATAGTTTGTCCCTGGCCTTATTTTGGCTGATGATATTGAACTTCTCCATCATCCCTTCCCACAGATTTAGTCAGTTTGATTCCTGTGCATCCCACCTGTGTATAGTCATTATTTATGCTATTAAAAAACCGTATGTGCAATTAATCAGTTGGTGGTGTTGCAAAATTCTGTCATGCAATCTCCAGCATAATTTTGATAACCAAGGCAATATTTTGCAACTACCAATTTTCCTCTTTGTTTACAACTTTTGCAGTCCAATAACCAGTAATTATCTATGAATCTATATTGCAGTTTTGATCAATTTCAAACTGAAGAAGTTGGTTGTTGTTTTTATGTGCCATGTAGTCAGTTCTGACTCATAGTGACCCTGGACAGAGTTTCCGAGGCTGTAAATCTTTACGGGAAAGCCTCATCTTTTTCCTGCAGAACAGCTGGTAGTTTTGAACTGCTGACCTTGAGGTTAGCAGCCTGATTAGTAATCACTACGCTACCAGAGCTCATTGAAGAAGTTGGTAGGATTCTTCAATTTCATTATTATTGACTTTAGTGGTTGATGTTTAAATTTGAAAAATAGTGGTATTAAGTGGTCTTTCTTGTAGACATAAGGATATTATCCTATCACAGACAGTATCATACTTCAAGATAGAACTTAAAATGGTTGTTTTGTCAATGAATGCAGTGCCATTTCTCTTCATTCTGTCATTACTGACATATTAAGCCATATGACTGTCTGTTTCAAAATGGTCAATACCAGTCCGTTTCAGCTCACTAATGTTAGGATATTGATCTTTGTTGTTTTTGACAACTCACAATTTTCTTAGATTCATAATTTGTGCATTAATTATTCCAATTATTAGTAGATGTTTCCACTTGTTTCTCCTCATTTTGAGTTGTGCCTCATCACCAAATGAAAGTCCCAAAATCGTTGCTCCATTCGCATCATTTTGGTCACCTCTAAATTTGAGGAGGCAGTTCTTCCCCATTAACATTTTGAGTGACTTCATCTCTGACACTATATCAGATATTGTTCTGCTGCTATTCCTAAGGTTTTCAGTGGCTGACCTTTCAAAGTGCCACATTATGACAAACTGACAGACAAGTGGTCAGCTACCAACTTCCTTAAATGTTGGTGGTGTTAAGTGCCATCGAGTCGGTTCCAACTCATAGCGACCCTATATAGGGTTTCCGAGGAGTGGCTGGTGAGCTTGAACCTCCGACCTTGCGTTCAAACTGACTTTGCAGTCCAGAGCATTAAACCACAGCACCACACCAGTTCTCCATTGTGGTTGTGGTTATGTGCCATGGAGTCGGTTCCGACTCATTGAGTCCCTGCACAGGGTTTCCGAGGCTGTAAATCTTTACAGGAGCACAAAGACTTCTTAAATAGTATAATACAAACTTGCTCATCATTTTTCTCGACTTTGGCAGTTACATATTTCCTACACAATGATATGTGTTTCAGGTGAGTTATGTGAAAGCTTTCCAAAACTAAAACTTAATGAATCCCCAGAATGGATGCATAAGTGCTTCATTACCTAAAAGCAATGTTTCCAATTAGTTTCTGCCACTGGGTTTTATTTTCCCAGTACGATTTAGTTAATGTCTTAGCTAAAGAGAAAGTGAGCCACTGATTAAATTAATGTCCTACTATAAGATAAAGTGAACCACTGTTAGCATAAATCCTTGTTAGATAGCATTTGACCAAAACCACCACTAATTTTCTAGCCAACTACAAACATACTTGTTAGACTATAGGATCCTGGGGTTCTTTTTGCTTCTTCTATTGTTTACTTTTCATTTTCCTGAAATAAGGTACCTACGTAGGAAATAGAAGCTTCTTTTGAAGACACAATGTGATTGAGACCACCCATGTTGTATAAGAGGAGGATTTTTTTTTTCTTAGATTAGAAAATATAATTTCCCAGGGTAGTAGAATCAGTGTTCCAACTTGGAGCATAAGCACTGGATTGGAAATAACGTTTGAGGTTCAAGCCTACCAGTTGATTTACAGGAGAAGGATGAGTCATTCTGTTCCTGCAAAGACTTACATCCTTGCAAACCCTATTCTGGACCACTCAGAGTTGTTACCAACCTGGTGCACACAACTACCACCATCATCATGAACTGGAATCAACTTGATGGCAGGGGTTTGGTTTTGGTTTTGGTTTAGGCTGGGCTGCAAGGTCCCTGGTGGCACAACTGTAACCATTAAAAGCTTGGTTGCTAACCCAAAAAACCTTTACTGGTTTAAACTCACTCAGAGAAGTTGGTGAGCTCTGGTAGCGTAGTGGTTACAAATCGGACTGCTAACCTCAAGTCAGCAGTTCAAAACTGCCAGCTGTTCTGTAGGAGAAAGACGAGGCTTTCTGCTTCTGTAAAGATTTATAGCCTTGGAAACCCTGTGTAGCCTCACTATGAATCGGAACCGACTCCACGGTACTTAACAACAACAAGAGGTTTGGTGCTCTGCTCCCATAAAGATTGTTGTTAAGTGTCTTTAAGTCAGTGCTGACTGATAGTGACTCAAACCAACCTTGCGGTTCAAACCAATCTTGCAGTCCAGCACATTAACCCGCAGTGCCACACCAGGACTCCATAAAGTTTACAGCTAGGAAAACATTATGGGGCAACTCTACTCTGTCACATGAGCTAACTATGAGACAGGACCTACTCAAATGCAGCTCACAGTAGCAAGGTTGGCTGTTGGTCCTCCATGCCTTTCCTCTCTCTCCCTGATGTCCTATATTTATAGCCCTGTAAAGTTGCCCTAACTGACTCCAGTTTTGAATCATGAGCAGCCCCTGCATGTTTAAGTCCTGCCTGAGTGGAAAGTTTTAAGTAGGGACTTTCTCAGCTGCATCTCCTCTCCCTCTCCTAACCATAGCTTATTTTTGCTTCTGTCAAACAGCTTACACATACATCCAACCCCTGGTCTCTCAAGATAACTGTCCCAGCAAATGAACCCCTAGCCCTACCCTAATGGCTTATGCATATACTTTACCCCTGGTTTGTGCAAGATAATGTCAGACTGCCTCTGTATAAATACTCTTTGAAAAATTAGGTAGGGGCTGAGTCATTCCACTTTTAGGGCGGCTGTAGTCACTGGCCAACTAATAAAGGTTTCCTTGCTGATCCTGAGAGTCTTGAGTGGTCATCTGGGTAAATTGAGGCACAGCAGTCCCACACATTTATTGTATTTGTCCTGCCTTGGAAGACCATTATGAGCCCTGGTTAATAGGTTCAGTTCACTAGTCAATATAATTCTTAAGACAAAACTCTCAAATACAAACTATCATACAGACAAGAAATATCTCCTTTATTCAGTGGTGTATCTATGGTATGGCAGGTATGACTGCCCCAGGAATCACTTCAGGGGTAAGCACCAATGAGTAGTTTCTATTCACATTCAGTTTTCATTGTCAGCTGTGAGCGATCACTCAACAATTTAAATCTATTTGCCTGCCATAGTGCCTATTTTCTGTAGTTAAGCCTCTGCCCCATTCAATCTTCATCATTAAAGATCCAGAGCAGTCCCTTGGTGGCACAAATGGCTAACATGCTAATCAAAAAGGTAATAGATACCTATGAGGAAATTTTGTGTTTCTATGATAAGATTCCAACTCATAGTGCCGGGCAAAGCAGGCTCAGGGGATGGTGCTGGAACTCTGAAACACATTTAAAGTAATATTTAGAAGATTGGAAGGCTTACAGAGTGGGGGAATTTGTAGGAGAATCAAGAAATCCATTGTTTTCTGATTTAAGATGCTCAGCTGTTCCCAGAGCCGCCATCTTGGGAGAGAACATCTTGATTGTATCAGGATTGATATCAAAATTTGAAGTGACAGTTTCGACATAAAACCAAACGGTCACCACTCCTCTGTTTGTTGTGCTGTGGTGGCTTGAGTTGCTGTGATTCTGAGGGCTATGCCACTGGTATTTTAAATAACCAGCAGGGTCACCCATGGTGGACAGGTTTCAGATGAGCTTCCAGACAAAGACAGACTAGGAAGAAAGAGTGACGAACTGCTTCCGAATCGTTAGTCACTGTAAACCTTATGAATAGCAGCGGTAGTAAGGTTGGCCCAGGATCGGACATTGTTTTGTTCTGCTGTGCATGGGGTCGCTATGAGTCGGTTCTGACTCGATGGCACCTAACAACAACAACATAGTGACCCTGCATAGGGAACCTACTCAATAGCACTTAACAACAACAACAATTGATAATATGATAGGATTTTTATCTGCCAGAATTATGAAGTGATTTTTCTTAAAGCTTCACAGTGAAACTTTAGAGAAGCTTCTGGAGTCAATTTCAAAAGAGTGTGGGGACTGCACTAAGGCTGGGCCTTTAAGATTTTTTTTATCTCAAAAGTATTGACCAGCAACTGGTTAATAACAATGGATTCCTATCTGATCCTGAGCAGTAGTGATTTCTGCTCTTGCTAACTGGTGCTTCTCTGTATCAACCTGTCTGTGTCTCTAGTTTTAGAAGTAGCAGTCTGCCTTGTGGTCTCAATTTTCTAATAGATCTAAAAACTACTAATTTTCAGTTGTTTTCTTCTTGTGGATATAGGAGAGATGACTTTCATGTTGGATCAAGAACGAAAACTATTATTATTTTTATAAGAATATATTTTCTTCACTTTTTTTCCTCTTCAAATGAGCTAAGCAGAATCTAAATGAAGAATGTTGTTGTTGTTAAGTGCTGTACAGTCAGTTCTGACCCATAGTGACCCTGTATAGGGTTTCTGAGGAACAGTTGGTGGGTTTGAAATGGCTGTTACTGGACAAAAGTCTGACCACTAGTCACTGTAGCCACTTTTGAGAATCAGCATTCTCTTTATTGATAGATCTGGAAGGCAGTGAGAATCTGCCTCTGAAAGACTGCATTGTTTTCCCACATACAATCCAAAGTCTATACCCCTCTAGGTATCCACCTGTCTGTATTATTTCATTCCTTTCTCAGAGTTTTATGGCTCTTTCATTTGGTTGATACAGTTTTTGTCCCACTGAATCAAGGTGCCTTTTATCCTGGAATGTGATTGCCCCAAACAATGTTAATGGCCTGTTCAGAAACATTTGTCTTAAGGTTACATTCTTTTCTTTAATGGATGAGATCATAGCCCTCTGAGATGCCTCCTGGCTTATCTTCTTATCCTAGATTTAAAGCAACAATGTGGCACTAAATCCTTAGCCTATATGTTCCTGGAGCACTGGGGAAATGTTAGTCAGGGCAGTAATGTTTGGGAACAACGACTTAAAGGTTTTGACAAGAAAGGAGAAGAAAATTTATTAAAAATCTTTCTTTCACGTTGACCTTGTGTTTCACAGTCCAGTGTTGATCCTACAGTACAACAAAAAGCTGTTAAGTTTTCCTGGAAAGGGTCAGGAATTCAATAATTCATTTTGTCTTTTTTGCCAAAATAGTACTGATGTTTCTGGTAAGCTTTCTCTCTGATTCCTATGATGGCTTTTAGAGTTCTTTGCCTTTGTGTAGAAGCACTAAAAAAGTTGGAGTGCTTGCCATGACTGAGAAGACACACCTTGGTGCAGGCCAAACTCCATTTTGTTAAAAACAAAAATAAAATTCCACTTTGGTGGTGGTGGTTATGTGCAGTGGAGTCGGTTCCAAC
>NW_006409008.1:982099-989660 GCF_000296735.1 Chrysochloris asiatica | reverse complement strand
AAAAAAAAAGAACCAACAGATCTGTGTTGGAAGAGGTGCAACCAGAGTGCTCCTTGGAGGCCAGGATGGACAAACTTCGTCTTTCATACTTTGGACATATTGTCAGGAGGGAACCAGTCAACTAGAGAAGGATATCAAGTTTGGTAAGTTCGAGGGTCAAAGAAAAAGAGGACGACCCCCAGCAAGATGGATTGGCAAAGTGGCAGCATCAATGGGCTCAAGCCTGGCAACAATTGTGAGATTGGCCAAGAACCAGGCAATGTTTCGTTCTGTTGTGTATATGAGTTGGTACCGACTCAATGGCACCTAACGACAACAATGCTACCAGAGCTCCTTTAGGCTGCTTTACTTCTGCTTATCGTTAACTTTTATAGAAATGACTCATAGTCATTGGATATGTTTGCGGAGCAGTTTATGAAATGATATAGATTAACTAGATAAAGGAATGCATTGTTTTCTTGGCAGACTGTAATATCATAGATTGAAATAGTGATTGTTTTAGGAATTTTCCAGCAAAAGAGTCTTGCAAATATTTGCAAAAGAAAGAGACCATATTAGAAAATAGATTGTAAACTATTAGTCATATTAGAAAATAGATTGGAAACAGTTAGTCAGTTAAGTCTGAGTGAAGACACTGACACTAAGGTGCCTGCCGCAACTAAAGATGACTGACTGTCTTAGGTCTGAATCACAACTCCATTGTTTCATTAACTTGTTCAAAATTCTCTTTTATGCCTTCTGAAGAATATAGCCTATCATTTAGAGCTGTATCTTATTGTGAAATTTTAACCACCCTCAACAAGCAACAGAATGGCTAAGAATATGGTTTGTGAAGAAATGCTTGTTAGTAAATATTTGTCAAGATGGTCTCAGAAAAATGTTTGAACACCAGGTCTCAGCAAGAATGTATGCATAATTTATTGTTTTTGTTGTTGTTAAGTGCCATAGACTCGGTTCCGACTCATAGTGACCCTGCACAGGGTTTCTGAGGCTGTAAATCTTTACGGGAGCAGAAAGCTTCATCTTTCTCCAGTGGTACAGCTGATAGTTTTGAACTGATGACCTTGAGGTTAGTAGCCCAATTTGTAACAACTACGCTACCAGAGCACCTTTATTAGTTGGTGCTAAAAAAACAATTATTGAATAAATCAGGTAAATATGTGCAATTTCTACTTGTCATTGTCTTGTAACCAAGTGTAATGCCAACCACCCATGATTATAGTCCAGTCCTCATTTTTCTGTATAATAAATTCACTTCTCCCTGAGAATATCAGAGTATCTTATTGAATTCTCATTGAATGCAGCCGCAATTACAACCAGTCTATACTAAAACACTCTTTTTTAATTTTAATAGACTATGATTCTACTCTTTGATACATTTTCCCCCCAGAACTAATCTCTAATCTCATTCTCACAAGAATTAATTGTCTTCTACTAAATACAAAGATAAGAATCCATCAGCTTGTTGACGAATCTATTTGAGCTACCTTCCTTCTCTACTTCCATTACTCCATTATAAATACACTTGCATCCATAGCCATCAATGGCCCCTTCCTGGTAATGTGAACCACATCTCAACTGTGTACTACATCCAGACTGTTGCAACTTTCTCCCACACTGCACTTTATTACTGCTATTTCTCCTATACCCTCAATATATCTCTCCTCATACTTTTCTAAAAGCATTTAAATCCATATTCTAAGATCAAAATGTCCCATTCTTTGACCCTACATATCCATCTGCTCTACTTCTAGGCAAATATTCCTAAAACTTTAATGTAAGATAAACTTCATATTCTTAACAATTGTTAACAGAGACACTGAAGAACAGGAATGTATGACTACTCTGGGTGTATGTAAGCATTCACAAAGATACCTGATAAATGTCAAATGTTTCAAGAACAAATAAAAAGAAATAATGTGGAGACAGATAAACACAAAACTGCAAAACCCTTCTGAGATAAAACAACTATGCTAGCATGAAGCTGATTAAAGTTTATCTTGGGCAAAGAATTTAACGTTAGGCAATTTCAAATTCTATAAATTACCCATTAACTTGATATCAGTTGCTTTCAGACAATAGTGGCATGATTTCAAGCAATCATGTTGAAACTTGTTGTTATTAAGTGCCATCGAGTTGGTTCTGTCCCACAGAGACCCTGTATAGGGTTTTTAAGGACTGACTGCTGGGTTTGAACTGCAGACCTTGGGGTTAGCAGTCCAGTGCTTATCCTAAAGTGCCACATCAGGACTAAATGTTGAAACTAGTCAATAGTTAATTTTCTACTCTGTTTTCTCTTCACATCCTTAAAAGCCTCATTACAACTAGCTTGTATTGAAGTATTTGTTTAAAAACTAAATGGTCTTCCTGTAAGCATACAGTATAATAAACTGCTTGAACAAACCATGTATATTCACTTTTATTTATTTCTGCTGTATTTTTAACACAATTATAAAAGTCCCAAAAATCTTTTGTTAATGTTTTTTGATATGCACAATACTAAAAATTGAAACAAATATTTATATATTTATTTGAAGTAACAATAAAAACTCATTACAGTAATATAAAAAAATATATTTTAAGAAAATTAATTACATTTTCCAAAACAGAAAAAGAATTACTAAAAAACAGTGGTGGTATAATTTTTTTCTTCTCTTAGAAATCAGTGTTTAGTCTTCAAATAAACTAACACTTAAAAATACAAACAGCACACAAACTAAGTGGTCTAACCATGCCTTCCCCTTCCTTCTTGGGCCAGACCAGGGGCGGGGAAGGGTGCAACCAATACAGGGCTCAGGTGTGTGGCAGGGACTGTTGTTGTTGTTAGGTGCCATCGATTCAGTACCAACCCATAGCGACATTATGCACAGCAGAACGAAACACTGCCTGATCCTGGGCCAACTTTCACTATTGTTGCTATGCTTGAGTCCATCAATGCTGTCATTTGGACAATCCATCTTGTTGGGGGTCTTCCTTTTTTTCTCTGACCCTTCACCTTACCAAACATGGTATCCTTCTCCAATGACTGCTTCCTCTTGACAATATGTCCAAAGTATGAGAGATGAAGTTTCTCTAGCTGCACTTCTTCCTAAACAGATCTATTGGTTCTTTTGGCAGCCCATGGCAATTTCATTAATCTCCTCCAACACCATAACTCAAAGGCATCAATTCTTCTACGGTCTTCCTTATTCATTGTCCAGCTTTCACATGCATATGAGGTTATTTAAAATGCCATGGCTTGGGTCAGGCACACCTTAGTCTTCAAGCTGGCATCTTTGCTCTTCAACACTTTAAAAAGGTCTTGTGCAGCAGATTTGCTTAATGCAATATGTCATTTGATTTCTTGACTGCTGCTTCCTTGAGTGCTGATAGTTGATCCAAGAAGAATAAAGTTCTTGACAACTTCAATCTTTTCTCTGTTGATAAGAATGTTGTTTATTGGTCCAGTGGTGAAGATTTTTGTTTTCTTTACATTGAGATGTAATCCATACCGAAGGCTGTGCTCTTTGATCTTCATCAGTAAATGTTTTAAGTCTTCTTCACTTTCAGCAAGCAAGGTTGTATCATCTGCATATCGCAGGTTGTTAATGAGTCTTCCTCCAATCCTGATGCCATGTTTTTCTTCATAGAACCCAGCTTCTCGGATTATTTGCTCAGCATACAGGTTGAATAAGTATGGTGAAAGAATACAACCTTTTCACACACCTTCCTTAATTTTAAAACATTCAGTGTTCCCATGTTCTGTTTGAACAACTGCCTCTTGGTCTAAGTACAGATTCCTCATGAGCACAACTAAGTGTTCCAGAATCCTCATACTTCACAATGTTGTCCATAGCTTGTCATGATCCACACAATCAAAAGCCTTTGCGTAGTCAATAAAGCATAGGTAAACATCTTTCTGATATTCTATGCTTTCAGCCAAGATCCATCAGACATCAGCAATGATATCCCTTGTTCCATGGCCTCTTCTGAATCCAGCTTGAACCTCTGGAAGTTCTCTGTCAATGTATGATTGTAGCCATTTATGTATTACCTTTAGTAAAACTTTACTCGCATGAGATATCAAAGAGACTGTCAGATGATTTTCGCATTTTGTTGGGTCACTTCTCTTTGGAATTGGCAAAAATATGGATCTCTTCCAATCAGTCAGCCAGATAGATGTCTTCCAAATATCTTGGCAGAGATGAGTGACTAGGGGCATGGAAAGGGCAGAAGGAGGCAGGTGTTATCTGGGTAGGGCCAGGTATTGGGGCCAGGGAAAGGGGAGGATTCCCGCGGAGTGCCCAGGCCCTGGCCCTGGCCATATGGGTAAGGTAGGGGCCCAGGTCCTCCTCAGGACTGCAAGCCATGGACCCTGAGGGCCGAAGGAAGTAAACTCCTGCTGTCCCGGGTTCATTGGTTTTTGTGAACTCACTAGTTGGCTACCTCTGTATAATTTTCTTTGGTCCTAATATTGTTCATTCTATGCTTCTAAATCCAGTAATTACAGCTTCTGAGAAAATGGTTTCTTTTACAATGCCTCCACTATGTTGGCAGTGCGTGGAGTCCTGGGAACAAATCTTTCTGAGGAACAAGCGATAGACACCTGGGATGGAAGTCAGAACTGCTCCTTATTTGATTATTCAGTTATGTTTAATATCCATGAACAATAATGGGTTTGAAACCCCTTTTTAGAGTCGAGGCAGTAAAAGTTTCCTCAGATAACTTAGAAAGGCAAGGAACAGGTATATTGGGAATATGAGAAAAGGTTTTTAAACTACCCAAGGTTTGTACATAAAGTGGAATGGTAAATTGTGGGAATGTTAGATTAGAGGATAATAGTGGCAGCCCCATTTAACCGCCTCTGACTATAATCAGTTTGACCCAGATGCTCTCCTTCCTCCTGAAAGTATATAGAAATGTGATAATTAAGAACAATGTAGCATTTTAGATATAGATAAATGAAGCCTGGTGCCCGAGATCTTGCTCACAAACAAAAGTTTGCAAAGTATACAGAGACAGCTTGGCTCCTTTCAGGAACCTTGCTTTATGTTAAGTATCCTTGAGAAACCGCACGTCACTGCTCTAGATCATTTAAACCTAAAAAGTAATATATAATAGCTTGATTGAACCTTTTTTATGTAAAAATAAAACTGTTAGATTGTTAAGAAAAACTATGAAAATATCTTAAAAGTTGTTCCTGTGAATCATTATGTCCTGTTTTGAATGATTAATCACATTTCAGTTCCGTATACTGTCTTAATCACATCCTCCCTTTGTGAATTACATCCTTCCTTTGTAACAAATCCCTCCCTAAAAAAGAGAATAAAAGGCTGAGGTAGAGTTAGTTCTGTGTGCAATGCTAGGCAATATGTTTGCAGATCTGTCTAACTGCCAGCTTGCATCATATCTATGTGTCTGTCTTTTTTGTATATATTTCATCTCTCTCTTTCTCTATCCCTTTCACCGCCAGATCTTCCTTCTTTGTGAAACCCACACTTCTTTGTCGAGGCTGGACCCCGACCTAGGGCCTCGACACTGCTGGGTGCAGGAGATGAGTCAGGCAAACTGGCTGTGGTTCTGAGGCAGCTGCTCCTAAGGTCTCTAACCCACCGGGTAGAGCCAGCCCTGCCCAGACAGCTAGTTAATGGTAGAAATCTTCTAGGAGAAGTGCACCTTTGAGGCATTTGTGGAATCTCATGGTGTTTGTAAGCTCTTCAGCCACCTTTGCAGTCAGAGGGGCAGCCTAAGAGGAACCTAGGGAGAGGGGGCCTTCTCTCCAGGTAGACAGATGGCCACTTGGAGAGGGCAGGGCTCAGCTTCTTCCCATTCCTGTTTCTTAATATCCTTTCCAACTCAATAGATGCAGGTCTTGAGGAGGGCAATTTGGAAGGGATGTGGTCCTGAGTCAGCTGCTTCACCCTCAGCTGCTTTTGAATCACCTCTTGCATCCTTATTCTCCTCATAGTCTTTCACCTCTTCTGTGTCTTCTCCAGGACGACACACCTGGGTCTTCAGGAAGGCACTTGCGCTTGGGATGGAAGAAGGACTCTCAGTTTCTCCTTCCTCCTCAGCTGCTCCTGAATCACTCATTCCGCATCATCTCCCTCAAAATCTTCTCCAGGATGGTACACCCAGGCCCTCAGGAATGCAGTTTCAGATGGGTGAAGGGGGAAGCTGGGGAGGACTCTCAGCTTCTCCTTCCTCCTCAGCTGCCCATGAAGCATCATCCTCATCTTCTTCCTCTGTGTTCTTGGGTTGATACTGTCAGGATCTGAAAAAGTATGGTCCTGAGCTAGCATCTTCTTTCTCAGCTATTTCCTTTGTGCTTCTATCCTTCTCTTTCTTAGACTCTCCTGAGGTCCTTGGGTTGGAGCCTAAACATGAAGGGGGCTTGGCAGTCTTTGTAACTTCTTTATTTTTGGCTCTTCTATCTTTCCCCTCCTCTACCTCTGCTGGACAATACATCCAAATGCTAAACTTGGAGCCTAGAGATAACGGAGTAGTAGAGGACCTGGAAAGAGCTCTGGTAGCATAGTGGTTACGAATCGGGCTATAAACCGCAAGGTCAGCAATTAGAAATTACCAGCTGTTCTATAGGAGAAAGATGAGGCTTTCTGCTTCTGTAAAGATTTACAGCCTCGGAAACCCTGTACAGGGTCACTATGAGTCTGAACCGACTCCACGGCACACAACAACAACAACAGAGGGCCTGGAAGCTGCTTCCTTTACAGCTTCTCCACCGTTTACTTCTTCCTTCTCCTCTGGCCCTAGATGGAGCTCTCAGGGTGATGGGGAGTAAGAGAAGGCCTTGGTCATTTCTGTATTGTCCTCCGTTGCTTCCTTCTCTTCCTCGGAATCTTCCTCCCCAAGAGTGTTCCCCAGAGTTCTTCTTAGAAGACTGGGGGGCAGGGCAGGAGCTTGGCTGTCTTTAAGTTCACCTTCCTGTTCTTCAGCCACACTAGTTGCTTCTTTCTCCCGGTACTCTAAGTCATCAACATTTGAAACATCAAGAAAAGAACTGTTGGCTTTGAGGGCAGGGCAGGTGTGCATATCTGTTTCTCCCTCCTCCTCAGTTGCTCCACTGTTTTCAGCCTTCCCTGGAGTGGTCCTGCCCCATGTGGTATGGTGGAAGGTCAGAGAAGCCTCAGCTTCTTCCTCTAGTGCAGCTTCTCCTGTTATTGCTTCCACAAAGCAGGGCTCTGGAACTCCTGGGCCCCTCAAGTGACTCCAAGCCCGACTGAGGAGGCCACCAGTGGAGATAAGAGGAATAAGGTGTGGGCATTCTTCCAGGGGTGTCCAGAGGAGATGCTTGGCCGGGAGTTATCTGTCTTGGTGGTTTGGGCTGCACATTACCCAGGGGACAGAAGTGCCGGCTCAGGCTGCCAGAAGCGATTCCAGGTCTGGGTGGCTCTGGATTCTGACTCCTTCATTTCATCCTTAGGTGTCAGGCTCAGATACTTAAAGTAAGCACAGTAGCTACAGGCGAGAACAGGGTCTTGCGGCATAGAGTATGAAATCCGTCTGATCATGTTTACATTCTTGCAAAAAATTTTTTAATAGCCATCTTTTTTTTTTTTTT
>NW_006409008.1:976897-978907 GCF_000296735.1 Chrysochloris asiatica | reverse complement strand
AAAGCAATGGATTTCTTGCTTCTGCCACAAATTCCCCCAGCTGTGAGCCTTCCAACCTTCTAAGTATTCCTTTATATGTGGTTCAGCGTTCTGGGACCATCCCCTGACCCTACTTGTTCGGGTATTCTGTGTTGTTGTTGGCGGAGCTCTCTGCTATACGTCCACCCGATCTGCCATCTTGTTTATTCTCTAATAATAGCCATCTTAATAGAACACAGATGGATTCTCATAACATTCAATCAGTAGTGATGTCTTTCTCTTTTGTTGTAGTAACTGAAGAAAATCTGTTCTCATTCAAATATGTAGTGGAAAATATTTTTTTCAGATAATTGTGGATATTGTTTTTGTTTTTTTACTGTACCATATAGGTTGCTGTCAAAGTGATTCTGACTCATAGTGACACCATGTGTATCAGAGTAGAACTGTGAACCATAAAGTATTCATGGATTAATTTTTCGGAAGTAGATCACTGAACTGGAATTACCAACCTTTTGGTTAGCAGGCAAATACATTAGCCCATCAAGAGTTGATTAGTGATAGTTTCTTGAAGGTTTACTGCAATGGGGAAGCTGAAACCATAGTGATGAACTTTGGCACTTGATGGCACTGAAATCATTGTTCTATCTTGAACTTGAAATCATTTCTTATTATGTATGATCTTGTAACATTCTGCATTGGATATTTGAAATATACTAGTTCATTGAGTTATGCAGATCTACAAAATATACAACACTGCTGAGAGAAAACTAGTGAAAAAGACAAATAATACTTTAATATTATTATGATAATAGTTTTGACCTGTTCACACTGCTCTAGATGGTGGTTGTTGTGGAGATGGGTCCAACTCATAATGACCCTGTATAAACTTTCCAAGGAATGACTGGTAAGTTTGAACCATTGAGCTTGTGCTTCAAACTGACCTTGTGGTCCAGTGCTTATCCTAGAGCTCCACGGTAGTCTAATGGTTGAGAGAGCAGGGTCTGGTGCTAGACTCCTGGGTTTGAATACTAGCTCTATTCACCTTGGCTAATTTTCTTGATTTGTACATTTGTTTTTTCATCTATAGAATGGGGCTAATAAAAACACTTACCTTAAGACTGTTGGCATGTTAAAATCACAAAATATATGTAACTTGTCAGGAATAATAACTCTTACTACCTTTGGTATTATTCCTAAATTTTTTGTGTGTTTTCAATCCTCTTTTGGTTTCTGGCACTCAGATCATATCACAGCATTAGTTCTCAACTAAAGGAAAATTCAGAGATCAAGGTTATCAGCTATTATAATTGGAGGGCAAGGAAATAGTTTGGTGACTACTTTATAGGAAGTTAGAGGTCTAGAATTTGCGAGGTAAAACAATCAAGTTTTTTAATCCCAGAGAGCCAAAACCTTCCTGGAAGAAACTCAGGGAATTTTGATTTAAGTGCTGGGTTTAATCTAGGGCACTGAGATTTTTTTCAAATCTTTTGAGATAATTCTAATATACAACAATAAAGAACAGTGAGTGATAACACAGACCAATGATTCTCAAACTCCGCTCCACAGTACAAACTCCTAGGAAGCTTTCTAAAAAACCCAGGGCCAAAAGCTTACCTTGTTGTTGTTAAGTGCTGTTGAGTTGGTCCTCATAGGGATCCTGTATAGGGTTTCCAAGGACCAGCTGGTGAGTTTGAACCGCCGACCTTGTGGTTCAAACCTACCTTGAGGTCCAGAGCTGTAGCCCACAGCAGCACACCAGGTTCTGTGGGCTAAAGCAATTAAATCAATCTGTGGAGATGTTGTCCATTTACTATTATGTAAAAGTCTGACATTAAATTTAAGTATTTCCTCAGGGTTGTTGTTGTTGTTAAGTGCCATGGAGTTGGTTCCAACCCATAGAGACCCTGCATAGGTTTCTCAAGGAGTGCCTGGTGAGCTTGAAGCACCAAAATGACATCCTAGAGAAGATCAAATATAAAAAAGTAACAAGTAAACATTGATGTTGTTGTTGTTGTTATGTGCCGTGGAGTC
>NW_006409008.1:959996-976377 GCF_000296735.1 Chrysochloris asiatica | reverse complement strand
GCATCAGCCCCGCCTAGTCAGATTGAATACTACTCACTGGAGATTCTACCTTCCTCCAGGCCCTCTGGATCTAGGTTCCCTCTTGAAAGCTTATAAGCCAGTCACTTCTTTCCTTTGTAGCCCCCCACCCCCCATTTTGGGTAGTCAATGTCCAAGTTGCCCATCCCTGTCTACTCTGTGTGTGGAGGGTGTGGGAATGATTCTTGCTGTAAGGACTTGTTCCCTGAGGCTATAAATCTTACAGGAGCAGAAAGCCTCATCTTTCTCTTGCAGAGCAGCTGGTAATTTCGAACTGCTGACCTTGAGGTTCACAGCCCGATTCATAACCACTATGTTACCAGAGCTCCTTAAACATTGATGGTGGTGGTTATGTGCCGTGGAGTCAGAACCGACTCATAGCAACCCTGTACAGGGTTTCCAAGGCTGTAAATCTTTACAGGAGCAGAATGCCTCATCTTTCTCCCACAGAACAGCTGGTAGCTTCGAACTGCCGACCTTAAGGTTCACAGCCCGATTCGTAACCACTATGCTACCAGAGCTCCTTGATAGGCGAGTTATAAAAGTTTATCTTCAATTTTTAAATTAGTATTTATTGTAAAAAATGCAAACAATAAAATACATATGTGTTTAAAATGAACTTCCCCAATTCTGCTTCTCCAGAAGCATTGACTCTTAAAACCTAGTATATGCATTTCCTATCCTAAGCAAGTTTTATATTTAATAGTGGTGAAAACATATACAACAAAGCATACACGAATTCGGTATAGCCTATATGCATAGTTCAGTGACATTAATTACATTTGTGAAGTTGTACTTCCATTTTTCCTATTCTTTTCTGAATGATTCCACCATCATTAATATAAACTTACTGCCCCCTAAGTAAAATCTCCTGTTTTTTATACTCCTTTGCATTTCTGGTAACAACTAGTAATTTTTAATTTCTGTATATTTGCTCTATATCATTAGCCAAAACAAGGCCATCTAATTGCTCATATGAAAGTTTACAAGTTCGTCAGAGCCAGAATTTGACCATGAAAATAACCCACCTGAATTTACAGAACATCTTAAGGAAATAGTTAATGCAATAGATCCTAATGACTTATGACGAGAAGAGTTGTGGGATGACATCAAGAACATCATAGAGGAAGAAAGTAAAAAGATTATGAAGAAGAAAAGAAAGAAAGACCCAAATAGATGTCAGAAAGCACTCTGAAATGTTCTCTCTAGTACAGAGATGCTACAGCAAATGGAATAAACTAAGAAATAAAAGAACTGAACAGAATTGTCAGGGGTCCTATGTCGGGGTCCTGCCTCAACAAAGGAGTGCCTCGACGAAGCGTGGGGTTTTAACGTGAGTGGGAAATCTGGTAGGCGAAAGAAATAGATTAAACTCAAAGAAGAAAGACACACATGTTTGATGCATGTTCTCAGGCAAGCTAGCACACCGAGCTAGCTGAAGCACAGTCTTTTATTGTCAAAAGAAGGAAATTGACACAAAAGACAATAATGACAAAAATGTGGTTATTCATTTAAAACAGGACACAAGATTACTCAAGTGATACAGAACATGATGATTCACAGATTTGTCCTTAACATATTTTTGAGTACATCATGATTTACCTAATATCCTAAAATTCTTATTTCTGTAAAAAAGTTCAAGCAAGCAATTATAGATTATATATTAACTTCATTTACATGAGAGCCATTGACCAAAACGTGCGTATTATTACTGAAAACAATTATTTTCCCAGAAACTACAATTACCGGAGTTAAGAGCATAAAGAACAAGTACAGAATGCACAAAAGTACAATTAAAGAAAATTGCATAGAGGTGGCCAAACAGTGAGTTCGCCAAAGCCATGAACCTGGGACCACGAGGGGGTCACTTCCTGGGCCCTCAGGGTCCATGGCCAGCAAGTCCAAGGAGGGCCCAAAGACCAGATTTTTGTCCATGTTGTCCTTGGGCCTCAGCTTCTCAGCGCTTGCCATGCATGCTGCAGTTACCAGTACAGAATATTTCAAAGAGCAGCTTGAGAAAACAAAGTCGAGTATTATAATGAAACTAGCAAAGATGTGGAGTTATAAATATATATATATAAATGTATGTATTTTTTGTCAAAAATCTTACTATTCTCATTTCTATGGAGCACTATGGCTATACATTTTTAAAATATTTAATTTTTAATGTATTTATTTTTCAAGTTTTTATTGTGACTTGAGTGATTGTTTACATTGGAAAACATTGGTTTTACACTCATTGCTTCATTGCAATGATTACAGTCCCCTCCGTGCATCATCATTCAACAATATTTGCTTCTGTTCCTCTATTTTTCAAAATTTTGAGGATGTACACAAAAGCACTCAGGAACATATAATCATTTAAACAACCCAAAGGCACATTCTGCAAGCTGGAAGCCACCTAACCTGTCCATCACCATCCTGCCAGTCGACACCCCAACCCCAGGCGAGCATGTCAACATGCTGCCCGAGAGACCCAAGAATCCTGCCTACTTGAAGAGCGTCAGCCTGCAGAAACTGCAGGGACGATGGCCCGAGAGCAGCACAGAGAAGCGTCCTGGCTTCGACAGGCCTCCCTGTCCCAGAGCATTCAGAAGGGTATGGCTCAGTGGTTCAGGGTCAGCGGTGACTGGGAAGGGAAGCGGCACAACTGGAAGTGCCAGAGCCTGCACCACTGCAGTGTGCGCTACGGCAAGCTGAAGGCCTCATGCCAGCGTGACCTGGAGCTGCTAGCCAGGAGGTGCTTTCCTTCCAGGGCACCTAGTCTCCCAAAGCCTGCAAGATGCCCAAGATTATGGGTGGACTCACTGGCCCTTGGCTGGGCCTTCCGCCACCCTGATGAGATGAAATGGACGGGCCCAGCCCCGCACCCACCGCTGACCCCCGGGGGTTCCTGTCCGTCACCTCATTCACCAGCATCCGCTCCAGCTATTCCCACCTATCTCACCGCAAGAGAATGCCCGTGGCTCACATGAGTTTCCATGCTGAGGCTGCCCTGTTCAAGGAACGCTCAGTGCTGGACACCACTGGACAGCAGCACCGCCCGGTCAAGCGCAGCTTTGCCTACCCCAGCTTCCTGGACTAGGACATGGTTGATGGGGTAGACACCTTCGACTCGTCCTTTTTTAATAAGGAAGAAATGAGTTCCATGCCCGATGATGTGTTTGAATCCCCCTTTCTTCCAACTACTTCCAAGGGATCCCACAGTCAGCCTCCTGGGTCTCCCCCGAGGGGGTGCAGATCCTTCTGAAGGAGTAGGGCTGCACCCCAGTGCTAGCAGCCCAGCGAGGCAAGCGCATTGTCTCTAAGGTGAAGCACTTTGCTTTCCACAGGAAGAAGTGATACTACGGCCTGGGCGTGGTGGTTAACTGGCTGAATCACAGCTACCTGCACAGCATCAGCAGCACAGTGCAGAGGCAGCTGGAAAGCTTTGACAGCCAAGAGCCATACTTCACCTACTGGCTGACCTTGGTTCACATCATCATCACGCTGCTAGTCATCTGCATCTATGGCATTGCACCCGTGGGCTTTACCATGCACGTCATCGCCCAGCTCGTGCTGAGGAGAGTGTGTCAAGTACATCCAGCAGGAGAACTTCCGGATTGGCCCCAGCTTGGTTGACCCGATTCACCTGGGTGCCAAGTTCTTTCCCTGCATCCGCAAGGACCAGCAGATTGAGCAGCTGATGCAGCGGGAGCAGAAGCTGGAACAGAAAGCACTTAGGCTGCTGGGACCACTCGGGTTGCATCCAGATGCAGCCAAAGGACTGCTCGGAGACTCTGGCTACTTTTGTCAAGTGACAAGATGACACTGGGCCCCTCATGGACAAGTCTGACCAGGGCCAGAAGTGAGCATCAGGGGCCTTGTGTCACCAGGACCCCAGAACCTGTGAAGAGCCAGCTTCCAGTAATGAAGTGGCCTATCTGCACCAAGCAGCCTAGGAACAACCACACAGGCTTCATACAGATGGACTGCCAGATCAAGGGCTGCCCATGCTGCATTGACACCAAGGGCAGCTGTGAGATCACTACGCGAGAGTACTGTGAGTTCATGCACAGCTATTTCCAAGAGGGAGCCAGGCTCTGCTCCCAGGTGCACTGCTTGGACAAGGTGTGTGGACTGCTGCCCTTTCTCAACCCCGAAGTCCCCGATCAGTTCTACCAGCTCTGGCTGTCTCTGTTCCTACACGCTGGTGTGGTGCACTGCCTGATGTCGGTGGTCTTCCAGATGACCATTCTACAGGACCTGGAGAAGCTGGGCGGCTAGCACCGCATCTCCATCATCTTCATCCTCAGCGGTATCACTGGCAACCTCGCCAGCACCATCTTCATGCCTTACCCGGAAGAGGTAGGGATTCGTGGTGGGCAGGTTGGGACTTCCCAGTCTGAAGCTTGGTGGCCTATGGGGAGACCCCTGGGAGAAAACAGCTGTGCTGACCAGGGCCCATGCTTCTCCTGCCTACCCGAGATCTGTCAGGGCACTGAGCCTGTCTCTTTCATTCTCCTGCCGGCTTAGTCGTGGATGGACACTAAGCCAGGGGATTAATCACCCGAGAGGGAATAGTTCAGCCTCCTTAGTCACCAAGATCCCTGACCCCTCCCCCTATGCTAAGATGTCACCCCAGAATGTCTTTCCCTGACCACTGCCTCTCACTGTCTCTTTACCCTTCATGCTTTCTGTTCCCATCCATTGCTGTTGTCTTAATTCCAACTCATAGCAACCCTATGTTGTTGCTGTTAAGTAACATGGAGTCAGTTCCAAGGCTGTAAATCTTTATGGGAGCAGAATGCCTCATCTTTCTACCGTGGAAGAGCTGGTAGTTTCGAACTGCTGACTTTGAGGTTGGCAGCCCGGCTTGTAACCCCTACGCTACCAGAGCTCTTTAGCCCAACAGGGTTTCTAAGGCTATCATCTTTACAGGAACAGACTACCCCATCTTTCTCCTATGGAATGACTGGTGGGTTTGGTTGTCAGCCAAGCACTTAACCACTGTGCTACCAGGGCTCTTGTATAATCGCGTTGTTGTTAAGTTCTGGCTTAAGAGGCTAAGCAACATGAAATTGCCAATGTCCAGAAAGAACAGTTTATTGTGGTAAGAGATAGATAACATAAAACCATTTTAACCATTTTTAAATGTACAACTCAGTGACATTGTTGTTGTTGAGTGCTGTTGAGCCTGTTTTGACTCATCGTGACCTTGTATAGGGTTTCCTAGAAGCAGCTGGTGGGTTTGAACTGTCAACTTTGTGGTTATTAATCTAGTGCTTATCCTATAGCACCACACCAGTACTCCATAAATAGCATAAAACTTAACCATTTTAATTAACCATTTCTAAGGTGTGGCGCTGTGGGCTAATGCGTCAAACTGCAAAGTCGTTTGAACTGCAAGGTCAGTGGTTCAAGCTCACCAGCTGCTCCTTGGAAACCGTATACAGGGTCGCTATGGGTCGGAATTGACTCGATGGCACTTAACAACAACAAGAAGCATGGCACAAGATAAAACACTTGGCCAAAAGGTCAGTCTGAACTACCAGTTGTAGGTTTAACCCCACCAGCTGCTCTTCAGAAACCCTATAGAGGGTTGCTATGGGTTGGAACTGACTCGACAGCAGTGAACAACAAGGCTACAATTCAGTGACGTTAGTTATGTTCAAAACATTGTGCAGCCACCACTGCTTTTTATTTCCAAAACCTCAGCATCCCGGATGGAAGCCCAGGGCAAGTTGACTGGTCCTGCCTCACCCTTTGTCTGCTGGTTCAGTGTTTGTCCCCAGCCCATCAGCAGCAGCTGGAGCAGGCTTGTCTGATTCGCATCTGGCATTCGGCACACAGCAGGCACTCAGCGTCTGCTGGAGGGCTGGATGTAGCCTGGAAGCTCCCTTGGTCTCTCAGCCTCAGGGTCAACACCCCTGGGAGGCTCACAGGATGTCTGGGGTCCCAGTGCTCCATCCTGGTGGGGATGCAGCCGCCTGCCCTCAGGTGGTCCCTGCCGGTTCCCAGTTTGGCCTCCTTGCCTACCTCTTCGTGGAGCTCTTGCAGAGGTGGCAGCTGCTGGGACGGCCCTGGAAGGCCTTCCTGAACCTGTCAGCCCTGGGACTCTTCCTGTTCATCTGTGGCCTCCTGCCCTGGATTGACAACATTGCCCACATCTTTGGCTTTCTCAGTGGCCTGCTGCTGGCCTTCGCTTTCCTGCCCTACATCACTTTTGGAACCAGTGACAAGTACTAGAAGTGTGCCCTCGTCCTGGTGTCCCTGCTATCTTCGCTGGCCTCTTTGCCTCTCTGGTCATCTGGCTCTATGTCTATCCCATCGACTGGCCCTGAGTCGAGTACCTCACCTGCTTCGCCTTCACCAGCCGCTTCTGCGAGAAGTGTGACCAAGTATTGCACTGACTTTCTGGGCTCCCTGGGCTGTAGCCACTGTCCATGGGGCAGTGATGACCCGCCTGCCATTAGGTGCTGGCTTTAGGACATTCCACTCATACCCCCAAGATCCCCAGGAGGGGGGGGGCACGACTCCAGTACGACAGCCAATAAGGACATGTCTCTTGGGGGAGTGAAGCCCCCTTTCTCAGAGTATGTGTCCCTGGTCCAGACTGGTTCTTAGGCTTCCCACCTTAGACCTAAGCCCCTTCTCATCTCTTGGGGTGGGTTCTGTTGTCCAAGGTCTTGAGGCTGCTGCCTTCTCCCAACTCGGCCTCCACTGTGCCTTTTGTTACCATTACTGTGAACGTTTCCTTTTCCTTAGGTGGCCCAGGATAGTCTCAGACTGGGTGCCCTGGTTCCTGCCCGATCTCACCTCACCCTGCCCCTCTATCCCTTCCGGCCCTGTGAGCCTGGCCTGCGTCCATCTGCTCTCATTGGCCTGCATTCAGACTCCAACATAGCTTTGGCTGTGGACTATGATGCCAGGAGCCTTTACCAAACAGGGTTTGTTCCCCTGAATGGTGGAAGGGAGGGCCCAGCATCCCTGTCCCTGACCCACCCTCCTGTCCTTGAGCACTGTCAGTGTGTGCTTTACTTCACACTGTGTGGGGGGATGGCTGGGCCACCCCAAGGACCTGCCCTCAGGGGTTGCTCCAGGCACAATCAGGTCCAATTACTTTTTTTTTTTTTTATCAGTTTATGTTGCATTCATGCTTTTTAAAAATAATGCTAACTTTATATGGACAATGTCTCAAGGGTATTAAATGTTCAACCATTTGAAGAGGTAGCATATGAACAAGAGCCAAATGGTACTAAAGGTACACTGATGGTGTTGGCAAAGAACTAGGCTATGGGAATGATGGAATACAAATTGATATTTTTCAATAAAGTGATATAGCACTGGAAGCACTCACTAATCTATGTCAAGAAATTTGGAATACAGCTATCTCTTCAACTGATTGTACGAGATCCATATTTGTGCCCATTCCAAAGAGAGGTGATCCATAGGAATGCCAAAATAATTGGCCATTATCATTAATATCACATGCAAGTTAAATTTTGCTGAAGATTAATTCAAATATGGCTGCAACAGTACATTGACAGGGAAGTAACTGTCAGAGATTCAAGTTGGAATCAGAGGAGCATGTGGAATGAGGGATATCATTGCTGATGTCAGATGGGTCATGCCTGAAAGCAGAGAATCTGTGCTTTGTTGACTATGTAAAGGCATTCAACTGTATGAATCATGACAAGCAAATGGAAAACATTATGGAGAATGTGTATCCTGGAACACTTAATTGTGCTAATGAGGAACCTATACATAGACCAACAGACAGCTGTTCGAACAGAACAAGAGGAGACTGAATGGTTTAAAATTATGAAAAGTGTGTCACAGAGTTGTAGATTTTCACTGTACTTATCCAATCTGTATGCTGAGCAAACATTCAGAGAAACTGAACTATATGAAGAACATAACACCAGCATGGAGGGAAGACTCATTAACAACCTGTGATACACAGATGATACAATCTTACTTGCTGAACGTGAAGAGGACTTAAAACACTTATTAACAAACATCAAAGACCACAGTCTTCATTATGGGTTGCCTCAATGTAAAGAAATGAAGCTCCTCACCTCTGGACCAATAAATAACATCATGATAAATGAAAAAAAAATTAAAGTTATCAAAGACTTCAATTTGCTTGGATCCACTATCAACATTCATAGGAGCAGTAGTGAAGAAATCAATATCCTTATTAAGTCATATTAAGGATAACCAATATCCTTGTTAAGTGCTGTTGAGTTGGTTCTGACTCATAGAGACCTTGCAGAGTACTTCCAAGTAGTGGCTTGTGTGTTTGAACTGTCAATCTTGTGGTTCAAACCAACCTTCTGGTCAAGTGCTTATCCTACAGTGCCATTTTATTGAATAGTTAGGAGAACTGTCAATGCCTAATATAATTGCTAATGAACTCTGGTAATTATGTCTGCTCTCATAAAGATTTACAGCCTCAGAAATCCTATGGAGAAGTTCTACTCAGTCCTGATGTTGTTGTCAGCTGTGACTCATAGCATTCCTATGTACAACGGAATGTAACACTGCCTGAATATATACACATATGTTATGTGGTGGTTGTATGCCGTGAAGTTGGTTCAGACTCATAGTGACCCTGTATGAGGTTTTTGAGACTTTAAATCTATATGGGAACAGAAAGCCTCATCTTTTTTCTCTGCAGAATGACTGGTAGTTTTGAATTTCTGACCTTGAGGTTAGCAGTCCGACTCATAAACACTATGCTACCAGAGCTTCATATATACCCATACCAGAATTTCTTTATTTATATATGCATTTATATGTAATATATAATAATGGTTGTACTTTTGAGTTGGTTCTGATTCAAAGACACCCTGTATAGGGTTTCTGAGGCTGTAAATTTTTATGGGCATGGAAAGCCTCCTCTTTCATGGAACAGCTGGTAGATTTGAACTGCTGACCTTGCAGTTAGCGACCCACTAGACTTCCCTATACAATATATATCTATATATTTTATATATGTTGTTGTTGTTCAGTGCCATCAAGCCTATTCTGACTCATTAGACCCTGTAAAGTGTTTCTGAGGAACAGTTTTGTGGTTAGCAGTCCATTGTTTATTGTACAGTGCCTCACTAGGACTCCTACTTTATATATGCTGCTGTTAAGTGCTGCTGGGTTGATTCTGACTCGTAGCTACCCTGTATAGCATTTCCAAAGAGTGACTGGTAGATAAGATAAATTGTGGCATTTTAAAGGATGGGAAATTTTATTCTCATAAAGGGACATTGTTTTTGTTGTTAAGTACCTTTGGTTTGGTTCTGGATCATAGCAACGCTATACAGGTTTTCTGAGGAGCAGCTGGTGAGTTTGAACTGCTGACTTTGTCATTAAAAGTCCAGTGTTGATCCTACAGTGTCACACCAGGAGTCCATAAAAGAACATTAGGAATTAGCCTTTGGGCATTTGATTTGTGGCAGGTATTAGGTTTGCCCTTTTAGAAGCTGCTGTTCTTTGGTATCCTGTGATAACTTAAAGAAGACAGTGTGATTTTGCCCCCCTAAAACATAAGTAATCAGGGAGGGAGAAGAGCTGTTTGCTGACAGCCTGGGGCGGGAGTGGGGGGGTGGGGAGGGGAGTGGGGGCGACCTGTGGAGTATATCCTTTGGTTATTTGATGAGGCATGGAGGGGATTTTAATCACTGCAATGAAAAGAAACATGATAGGATGAATGTGAAACTGAAGTGGAACAGAGGCAAATAATGAGGTATGCAAAACCTTGGAACAACAGGGCTCTGTGATACAGAGATTGAAACATGGTTTGAATGGGGAAAAGGGGGGGGGGGAATAATGTTAAGATACTTGGCTATCTGTTGAATCTTGGTTTCCCTGGCATACTGCTATAAAATAGACACTGGAGGGGGAGAGAAAGGAATAGTCAGAAATACCACCATAGAAAGCTTGTAAGTCCGTCTTCTGCCAATAACTGATCAGAATACCTAAAAGGGAGGTACAATGTGCCCAGTGAAGGAGGCTTCCTGTGGAGTCCCTGCATTACACAAGACCATAGATGGAATCCTGAACAGCATCCAGAATCTTTGGAGGGGAAAGGTCCACTTGAAAGGACAAGCAGACCAGCCTGGAGTGGCCAGAAGAACAGAAGATATGTCCTGAAGGAAATACTGACAAAAAACACAAAAAACAATATAGGCAGGCCAACTGATTGCTACAAGAACAAACAAGTGGCTTGCCCAGGAGACATCACGGCAAGTGGTCGGGTCTCCCTCAAGGCAAACCCCCTTCTAAGACTAAGGCTCAATCGGAATGCATGCTCTGATTGGTGACCACTTTTGTCATCGGTAAGGGGAAATGAAGGAAAAACAGCACTGAAGCTATGAACTAAACCCTACAAGGCTCAATAGACTCCTGTGAACCCAGATGGAGACCTGGCTGGCCAGCAGTGTGCCAAGTCCAGGGGACTCTTGGACCCAGAGTCAGCGACATAGCCACAGAGAACTAGAGTGAAGAGTGAAGCATCCAGCTGATAAGAAGAGAAGGCACATGCATAAGTACACCACACTTGCAGATAATACCCACTTGACCTGGCTTCAACAGCTGGATGATCAGAGCTCAAATAGAAGAAGAGAGAAGAGGGGGAAAAAAATTATTTGACACAGTGTGATGAACTTGACACACACCTATGGAAGCAGTAGCTCAAAAGAGTGAACAAATCTTCATATTTCTCCTGTGAAGCAACTTGTGGCTTCCAACCACCCTTCGGTTAGCAGTCCAGAGCTTAACCCATGGAACCACCAGGGCTCCTTTAAAGATACAAATTAAAACCCAACTCAATCCACTGCCCAATTTGATTCTGTATCATCTCAATTGTGTAAGACAGAGTAGAAGAGCTCTAGAGAGTTTCTGAGACTCAATCTTTACCTGAGCAGACAGCCTCTTCTTTCTCTCATGGAATGACTCGTGAGTTTGAACTATGGACTTTGTGGCTAGCAGTCCAATGCCTAACCCACAGAGCCACGAGGAGTCCTTAAAATACATACCCAACGAAACCCACTGCATCAAGTTGATTCAACTTATAGCAAGTCTATAAAACAGAACAGAACTCCTCCATAGTGTTTTTTTTTTTATGAATCCAAAAGGTCTACATTTACTCCATAATTAAGGTGAAAAATCAGCAGCATAAACACTAGAGTATCAGAATAGAACAACCAGAACGCAACTAAAGAGAATGTCAACACAATTGAAAAAAAAATGTAACTAATGTCACTGGTCAATCTGGTTGGACATTGTCAAGTGGGAACCTAAGTTTCTGTGTAAACATTCACCAAAAACATAATAATTTTTTTTTTTTTTTCAAAGAGAGAGAGAGAAGTTGTGGAGAGGTGGCAAAGCATCTCTGGGACAGTCACCACTGCAAGGGTTGTGCTGGAGGTACCAGAAAGGGATGAATCAAAACACTTCTGAGCAGCAGAAAAGTCAAATTGAAGCCAGCTAATGGTAATTTTCTTTTTCTTTTTTTGTAACTTTTTATTGGGAATTGAGTGAAGGTTTACAGAGCAGATCATCAGTTTTACACTCGACAAATCATACAACAATAGTACTTTTCTGAGAGAAGCACTGTGTCATCAGCTTCACACACTATAAAAACCAGTTACCATCCAGTCAATTCCTATTTATGGTGAGCCCATGTGTACCTAGGTAGTACTCCTCCATAGTGTTTTTGAGACTCAATCTTTATGGGAGCAGACAGAAACGCAGATGTGTGGTTAACAGCCCGAAACATAACCCCCTACAGAACCAGACTCCTTATATATGCATATATGAAGGTAAAATTTTAAAGAAAAACTGAAGTATTTGGAGTTGGAGACAATAGTTACATGTGGAGAAAGGGTGATGAGGGACAAATGTTTAGGATGTCTCACAAAGGACTTCAAGTTCCTGCTGTTTTAATTCTTGAGCAGAGTGGTGGGAACAGGGTAATCGGTTATATATTTTCTTTGATATACATATTTACATATCTGATAATTCACAGTGAACAACCATTTGACAGTTAAATTGAGGATAACCTTTCTCTAAATGAAGATTTGTTGTTCCTTACTGGGTTAGCTCTGAAGATTCTAAACTGTTAAAGGAACTGCAATGGAAATGAATTGCAAACCAAAGCACTGCTAATGAGTCAACTGCTACTCTTAGCAACCTTATGTAGGACTTCTGAGGCTGTGAATCTTCACTGAAGCAGAAAGCCTCATCCTTTTCTTGCAAGCAGCTGATGAACTTTGTGGTTAGCAACCCAATGCTTATCCTGCATTCCTACCAGGGTTAAAACTAACTAGAACAAGTTTCTAAGAACCTATATCTATCTTTCCATCCATCCATCCATAAAGTAAATATTACAGTCTCTTAATAATGGCTAAATTTAGATGACGATATAGAGTGGACATTTTTCAAAAAAATATTTTTTTCAAAAAAAAATCTAGTTTTATTTATTTATTTAAAACGGATTCACTAATGTTTGGTAAATTTTTATGTGCTTAAGTAGGAAGATAATTTTTATTACAAAATTTATTTTAATTAAAACTGTGATTCCCACCAATGTGTTCTGAACTGGTGAGATGGAACACATTTAAAAAATGTAATGAAAGCTTTTATTGTTAATTGAGTGATAGTTTACATGGCAAAACATTGGCATTGCAATCAACCAATCGTATTTTGTTTCATTGCAATGATTAAAATCTCCTCCATGAACAATTAATTGGTTAATACTATTTGCCTTTATTCCCTCCCCCCTCTCTTTTTTTTTTTATGTACACAAAACACACAGAAATATATCATAATTTAAACAACCAAAGGGCAGAGTTTACTAGCCAGCCTCTTGCTTGCCAGCACACAGCCTTTCTCTTTCCATGAGTCTAGAGTTGTTAGCTGATCTCTTTCCATGCTGTCACCTCTGCCTCTGTCTCTGGAGTCGCTGCTTCTCTGATTAGTATCCCTTGTTCCACTCACACTCTGCCATCTTGATGGTCCTAGGGTCCTCTGTTCCTGGAATGCACGATTAACTACTCTGCACTTATTGTTACACATCTTCTACCTTTATACTTATGGCAAACGCAGTTAGTCATGACAACCATTACTCACTATTGAATTAAAATAATCCTATCTCTATCTCCTTTCACCAGACCCATCTAGACAAAGTGAAAACTATTCAGTGTAGATTCTACCTTCCCCCTGCACACTTTGAAACTAAACTCCCTCTTGAGAACTTGTAAGCCAGCCACTTAGTACCTTTATAGTGCCCACTCTTTTAGGTAGCCAATGTCTAAGTTGACTGTCCTTATTTACCCTGTGTACTGAGGTGATAGGCTTGATCCTTGATATGAAGACTCCTTCCCTCTCAGTTTGTATTTTGAGGTATTACATCCAGAAGTAAAGGTCAAGTTCATCAAATTTTAACAATTTACACTGGCTTCCTGTATCAAATTTCTTTATCTTCCTCTAGTCGAGTTCTGATCATCAAGCCATGTCAAATGGGTACTTATCCGCAAGTTTGGGTTTTCTTATGTGCCTCCCCCAGTTCATATCATGTGGAAGTTTCACTCTCAGTTCTAGACAACAACCCCCTCATGGCTAGGTCAGTGTCCTTGGGCTCAGGAGTTCACAAGTCTCCCCAAACTTCGAACCAACCAGCCCTTCCTCTTCTCTCTCTCATCTCAAGATCGACAGGAGTCTATGGAAGATAGCTGAACTCAGCTCATGTCTTAATTACTGCCTTTTTCCCACTTCCACTCACAAGTAGATCAACATCATTATCAGTGAGCTTATAAGCCTGCTCATGTGTTCCCTTTGAGTTTCAGTCCCAGAAGGGGTTTTGTCCCAAAGGATCTTGATGGCTTGCCTTTATGACTCCCAGGTGAACACTTTCTTGTTCTAGTAATAATAAAACAGTCTGCTGTTTCTGTTATTATTTTTTTCCTGCTGGTCTTTCTTTCAAGAGGTATCTTCTGTTCCTTTAGCTGCTCCTGATTGATCTTCATCTTTGCAAGTGGGAATGTCTCACCTCAGAAGGTTCTGCATGGGGTTCAAGATTCCAGCTAAGGCCCTATACTCTACAAAGGCTCCACAAGGAGGGTATTTCACTGAGCAAATTCTAGATCTCTTTTTTAGGTATTTCTCTCAGTTACAGGCTGAAGACAGGCTTACAAGCTTTCTGTAATGATATTCCCTGTATTCCTTTCTATCTCACTTAAATATCTATTTTACAATAGTAGGCAAGGTAGCCAATAACTTTAAGACAATCAAGCCCCTTAACATTATTTCTTCTCTTTCACCCATTCAGACTATGCATCGATCCCTGTATCACAGAGCCCTGTTTTTACAAGGTTGAGTATACATTACTATTTACCTCTGTCCCATTTAGCCATGCAACCTACCTGTGTTCCCCTATTTTCTTTGTTCTTCCAACTTCCTCCCTTCTTGTGTCTTGCCCTCCCCTTCCTTCTATATTGCCCTTCCCATCACCCGAGCTATGATGTGACTAACCCATAACCTGTGTCTTACTGTCCTCTCTCTCTCACCCCTGGTAACTATCAAATAATTTTTCCTTTTAGTATGAAAATCTTTTCTTAAGCTTTTACAATAATGATCTTATGCTAATTTTGTGACTAATTTCACTCAGCAAAATGTCCTCAAGTTTCATCCATGTTATGAGGTGTTCTGCAGTTTGGGTGTTATTCTTCAAGGTAGCATAATATTCCATTGTGTGTATGTACCAAATTTTGTTTATCCATTCTTGCAATGATGAGCACTGTCTCCATCTTTTTGCTATTGTGACTAGAGCTGTGATAAATACTGGTGTGTATTTCTTGTGGATATATATCAAGTAGAGGAATTATGGTGACATAAGGTCTAATCTATTTCCAACTTTACAAAGGTTCAAATTTTATAAAAGCTCATATGTTAAAACATGCTAATATTACTATTGTTAGTGCCAGTGAGTCAGTTTTGACTTGCAGAGTCCCTGTGTAAAGTTTCTGAAGCTGTAAAATTTTGCAGGAGCAGAATGCCTTTTCTTTCTCCTGCAGAGAGACTGGTGGGCTTGAACTGCTAACCTTGTGGTTTCCAATCCAGTGATTTGTCTGTGGAGCTACTAAACTCCCCACAAAGTGAGAATAATCCACTTAAATACATTGCTCTTAAAATATATATATATATCTGTGTGTCTTTTCAGTTAAAGGTTTATGCTTAAATTTCTTTTTCGTATTCACAAAAATTAATAGCTATAGTTGTTGCTTATAGATGCAATAGAGTTGGTACCAACTCATAGCGACCTTATACACCACAGAACAAAACACTGCCTGATCCTGGGCCAGCCTCACTATTGTTGTCACGCTTGAGCCCATTGAGGCTGCCACTAAGCCAATCCGTCTCACTGGGGGTCTTCCTCTTTTTCTTTGACCCTCCATCTTACCCAACATGATATACTTCTCCAGCTACTGATCCCTCCTGACAATATGTTCAAAGTATGGGAGACGAAGTTTGACCATCCTGGCCTCCAAGGAGCACTCTGGTCTACACTTCTTCCAACACAGATCTGTTGGTTCTTTTGGCAGCCCATGGTACTTTCAATATTCTCCTCCAACACCATAACTCAAAAAGCATCAATTCTTCTATAGTCTTCCTTATTCACTGTCCAGCTTTCACATACATATGAGGTTATTGAAAATACCATGGCTTGGGTTGTGGTGGCTGTGTACCGTGGAGTCGGCTCTGACTCATAGCGACCCTGTACAGGGTTTCCGAGGCTGTAAATCTTTACGGGAGTAGAACACCTCACCTTTCTCTGATGGAACAGATGGTGGTTCAAAGTGCTGACCTTGCGATTCTCAGCCTGATTGGTAACCACTACGCTACCAGAGCTCCTTGGGTAGGTACAGGTAAATTAAAATGTTGAGAAAATTAGAAAACTGTTGAAATGACCTAAATGATCACACAATAACACATATATTTTCTCATTATAAAAGTAATATATCTTCATCTTCAGGAAATCAAGAAGTACAGAAAGATATAAAGATGAAAAACAAATTAGAATGTTGGCATATTTCCTTTATGTGTAGGTTTCTGTGTACATGCATAGGAAGAGATGGATGTACAAAATCATTACAGCAAAATCATTGTGAATTGCCATTCAGTCAAGTCTGGCTTATAGGAACCACATGCGTGCAGAGTAGAATTAGTCCACAGGGATTTCAAGACTGCGATCTTTCAGAAACATATCATCAAGCATCTTCCAAGGGCCTATAGGTGGATAAGTTTCAAATGTTTAATCATTTGTACCTCACAAGGGCTGCTGCAACAAAGTTGTTGTTGTTATTAAGTGCCATCTAGTCAGTTG